>NC_048901.1:13138355-13261820 GCF_011077185.1 Oxyura jamaicensis | reverse complement strand
TGCCGATATCGCCACTGGCCGACATCGTCCCTCACCCCCCGGGCTGCCTTCACCCGCAGCCTGCCAGGGTCCGGCTGGGAGCGCCCGGGGCCCCTCCGCAGCTGGCCGAGCTCCGGGGCGGGCAGCAGCGGGGGCTAGGGGCCAGCCGGACCCCCGGCATCTCGCAGCGCAGCGCCGCGAATATGCCTTCATCGAGTTTTCTAGATCTTTCTTTTCCTAGCCTGCTGTCCAACAACAGCTCTTTTCTTGGGAATTTGACGGTTTTTTTTTTTCGTTTAGGCCTGTTTCTCTGCAGGCCCCGAAGCTACGGCAGTAGCACAGAGTTCAGCAGAGACATAAATAAGACCCCAAAACTAGGCAGCATTTTTCAGCTGTAATGGAGGAGGCTGTGCTTTAGGCTGGGGAGGTGGTTTGTGTGTGTGTGTGTGTGTTTGCGTAGTGTGCGCTGGATCTGGTTTATCCAAAGGGGATACGATTGAAATCGACTTTCTGTGCTTCACTCCAGCTCTTGAGCCATTTTCTTCCCCTGGTAACTTTCACTCATTCCATGTGCATCGTCCGGTATCAGCAGCTAATTAATTACAAAGAAACTTATTTTTAAGCACGTGGCTGTATGAGCCATAAAGCCCAGGGATTGCTTTGGGAACACGTAGCATAGTGTCAGCCGTGGCTTGAACTTCTGTTTTAGTTGAAAATGATCTTATATTTCTCACTTGAAATAACATATTGCATGAGTAAATAACTCATTTTTTAGCTGTTTCTGATCATATAGTTTAGGATACATTAAACAAAGAGACATGGACGTTTTCTTGAAATGACTTCCTGCTCGTCAGTTTACGTGTAATCTTTTTCCTTATTTAAAGGCAGCTCGAGGTGGCTGAAGGTTGAGCCGTTTATCTTGGTGTGAGGGCCTGCCCGGGGAAAGATGAGTTCTTTGGACTTATTTTTCTCTTTGGAAGACTTGGAGTCAGCATGACTTACAAAATAATTGAGCAACCAAAGCTGAGGTGCTATCTTGTCTTGCAGATCTAAGGAAGAACAGTCCTGTTGCTAGAGTGTCTTAATTGGAAGCATGTTGGCAACCAAGCTGTCCCGACCTCTCCTGAATACCTCTGTAAAAAAACTGAACTTCAAGGACCCAGGGAATGGCTTCAGGTAAGTAACTTGGTAAAGAAGACATGGAAAGGGACATGGGTTGGGTAATGAGGATTTTTTTTTTTTTTTTTTTTCCTGAACATGAATAGGCAGAAAATTGTCTATTTAATTTAAATTCCTGGCTCTGAAAAAAAATGTGTATAATGGGAACCCTACTAGTTAAAATTCAGAGCAAATGGATTACTTTCACTGGGTTTGCTTTAAAGCAAGGTTCCCAAACAATGGTGTGTGTATCACTAATTGTAAACAAGCAGCTTATTGGACTAAGCAAGAATTGCCATTTCCGCTGTTGTTGCACTGCTATTGATAGTGGTGTGTGACACCATCACTGCCATGGATGGCTTCTGTGACAGAGCTGTATCGAGCAAAGATAGGAAAGCAATTAGAGATTTCCTATGCAAACAGATTGACCCTTTTATCTGCTATCTACTCCACAACAGACTCAAGCTGCACAAGCAGGAATCTATCTGCTGTGGCCTTAAATATTCAAGTTAATGTTTTATTAAGTTCAGAAAATACTTTTTTTTTTCACTTTGTGCTTCTTGTACTCAGGGCTTGGTACAAACTTTTGTATTTTTTGAACTACCCATACACTGCTAAATCTGAAATGGAAATGCAACTGTTTGTCTGAAAGATGGTGTTGACCATGATACCAGTATCTTAATGCACTGAGGTAATATTTGTGTACTTGACTCTTCAAGCTGAGAACTGCTTTTATTAGTGTAACTGAACAAAAGCAAATGTGTGGTAACAAGGACAGATTTAATTTGTGGACCATCTGTGCATTTTAAAAGCCTCAGTTGTGGTCTCTAGAATTCAGTCATGCAGAATGACAAAAATGGCTCATGGTACATTAGTGTACTTGAGGGCTAGCATCACCTATGCTTCTTAGCTGTTTCCTCTGATGACATTCCTGCTGATCAGCAGCTGGCATCTATTTTAATGCCCTTGCCTTAGAGTCAAGGTAGGAAGAACACGAACCAGTTATTCACTACGGGTTACTGTGAATAGAGTGCAGCAAATCAATTGTTCACTGTGCTGCAGTGAAATAACAGGACCAGATGTGACATTGAAAAACAAAAATTAACTTCATGCAACTAGAAGAAACGTTATGAACATTTCTGGGCACTTTGAAAAATACAGAGAAGCTTAGTGTTGAGACAAAAGTTCCAAGCCAGGATTCCGGTCAGTAATGTTAACAGACAGTTTGGGTCTGGGGTCTGACCTTTGCAGCAATTAAATTGGCCATTGCTGTTTCAAGAGTTGATTGAGCTTGTGACATTGAAGGTTAGGAAAAGAGCCAAACCATTGCAGGAAGGTGAGTGTTCACCATGACCTGTATGTAGGTCAGCTCCCTTCCCACCTGCTTCAAAGCTGTTGCACTGTTAGACCCTGTCTTTAGCCCTGTTAGCAGAAAATGCAGCTCAGAGGCCAGTGTCTGCAGATTGCTGTTCAGTGTTGCACAGGTCACCCTAGGAGGGCCTGTGATGTCTGAGCAGGAGATAACTGTGGGTGATTAAGCAAATTCACTTAGAAGAGCAGCCTGGAAGATAAGCTCTGCTGAAAGATAGATGTTGAGGAACTGGAGAGCAGCTGAAACGCAGCATGTCTAGGAGAAAGCCAGAAGGCAGGGGGCAATGTCAGGGCCCAAATTGAAATACGAAATAGCTGATATAGTCCAGAGAGGTGGCTGGCAAGGATGGAGTGCTGAGTCAGTCTGATGTGTTGTCTAGGCCTGGTTTTGATGAATAACAGTAAGACCTAAGACAATGTGATGCTACTGGTTGCGTAGCTTTTATAAATATATACTCACTCACGTGCAAGGCACTGTTGCTTTGCTCTGGTCTGTATTTGTGAATATGCTTTATTTACTTCAGTCAGACGTGATGTGCAGAGGAGCTTCAGATCTGCATGGCAGATACTGCTCAAAGACCTAGTATCTCTTAGTTTAAGCAGTAGCAAAGAGGAGACATAAGATCTAAGAGTATATAATGCATAGACATTGCAGAGGAAGAAATGTCCAGATTCTGTTTTCTCAAGTGACAGTCTGCACCATGTACAAAGGTAACGCCACATTCTTTTTCATGTGTAATGCTGCAGCACCAGGGTATGGACAAGATATTCCGTGCCTGATTGTTCTGTATTTTTTTAACAGGCCTGTGAAAAGATTTTGCTTCCCTCTCTTGTCCTCATGCGGTAGCCGCTCTTATGCAAGTGAAGTTGATCAGGTGAGTGTGATTGTGGTTTCCAGATTGGGAACCAGTTCTACTGAGCTGGAGCTTTAAACTCCCTGAAGCCTGGTGACCAAATTCTTCTTTCCTATTCGCCCGAAAGACTCCGAGCTGGACCTCTTCAACATACTCCGCATTCTTTCCTAGCACAGAGCTTCCATTGACGCAACACGGTACATGCTACTAAGAATGGAAATAAACAATCACACTAGTGTTTTTTTTTCTATTTTTGGAATTCACTCAGCAGATGAAATCTTCCACCTTAGAGTGGAGGGTATTTGTATGACAGGGTCTTAATAAAGCCCTCTTTCCAGAGTATGGTTGTATAAAGTAATGTAAATAAATTGGTGTGTCCTCACATTCTGGAGAGTGACCCCCTTCTTTAATAGCCCTTTCCTTGAAGGCAGTAGCTTGCCAGAAACAGTGCCAAACAAAAGGAAGGGGGGTGTTTTGCCCTGTTATCTGTCATGTGGCACAGAACTTAGCATTGTAGCAGGGCTAGAGCATGCACATCTTGCTCCATAAGCCTAGGACAGAGTCTGAAAGGAATTCAGGTGCAGCCCTTGCATCATTGCCAGGTGGTACTGGTCAGTCCCTGTCTATCCTGTGGAAGGCCAGATTTCTAGTTTTAACAGAGATGAATTGGAGTGAATTGCAAGCAGCTATTACCTCATTCCACCTGCAGCAGCACCTTGCTGCGTGTGCACCTGCTGCTAGGATGTTTGATGCACTGTGCAGTTCTCAACATGCTGCTTAACTGCGGCCTCTCTTTGGGCTACAGCAAGGGGTTTGGAAAAGGAAAGAGGTGTACTTCTATTTAAATTATAAGTTAGAAAAATCGGAAGACAAAAAAAAAAGACTAATGACCAACTGGTCTTAAATTCAAGTATGCAATCCCCTTGATTCTACTTGGCTTTTAAAATGCAGCACCAGAGGGTTTACATTGGAGGGAGAAAGATAAATGAGCAGTCAGTAAGGTAAACATACTGCCTTTTTGTAGTCTACCTATCTTCCCCACACCTTACAGGCTGCAAGGCACAGAACAATAGGAACGGTTGCTATTGAAAAAGCATTTCTTGGGAACTGTCTGGTATATTTTCAGATTTCAAGATGGATGTGAACTGCCAGAGAGTGATAGTTTGCTTTGGTCTCTGCCTTGAAAGTTGTTTGCTGGAGGTGCTAAAACCTGTTTCTTGTCTTCAGGAGGCTCTGGGTGGCAGTAGCTGGCAATGAGCATAGAAAATGTCTCTGGAACAGACCGCTCCTGGCCAAGGACATGGTTTTGTTCTGTGTACCGCAAGTCACTGATTTTCAGTACTCCATTCCAGCGCATTGTTTTGTTTTGTTTTGCAGATCGGCAGTAGAGCTGTGCTTATAACAGGTTGTGACTCAGGGTTCGGATTTGCCTTGGCCAAGCACCTACATGCCAAAGGCTTCATTGTTTACGCTGGCTGCCTGCAAAAGGTAGGAAAACCAAGAACTTTGTTCTTCATCTGTGGCACGTGAACAGACACACAACAAATCCAGTCTTTCATCTCCACTCTGCAGAGCATTTTGCCAAGGAGAGGGAGGGTTGTTGGCAGCCCAAAGGGAAAGGCACAGGTACTTGAATTTCATACAGCATTATCTGGTCTAGACCATAACCAGGACTACAGAAAGGTTCTTATTTGAATTACAACACTGGTCTGTTCCAAACCCAGTCAACTCGAACCCCACACCTGAGTTCATAGGGTTATCCATAAGTAATTTTAGGACCAGGTTGAGTCTGGATCTTTGGAACTGCACTCAGTTTATACATAATTATTCAGAGCTTATTTTGATTAATTATGACATCCACCAAGCCACCAGTGATTTTATAGCATGTGGTATAAGGATTTCTTTCAATATATGTGAATACAGCTATGCTCTAGCATGCGTTGAGGGTGCACACTGAACTCGCTGTGAAGGTGATAAAGTCCCCCTAGTGCAACTGAGAGCAGCTTCAGGCCACAAATAGCTTAGTGGTGCAGTTGTTGATTTACTCTCTAAGAGCAGTCAGAGATGCCTCATCATGGTGAATAAGAGAGAGCTTTAGCCTTCCCTTATGAAACACTGGCACATTTTCAGCAGCATGGCCATTTCCCGACGGAAGCAAACCTACTCCTCAGGATATCCTGGGGTGGGTCAGTTACTTTGATCCAAATCTTTTAGCTCACTTATCACTACAAATGTGTCTTGAATAGTTATATTATTTAAAGAGTCTTTGTCAGGTGTTTTTTTTTTAAGTGTTATCAATAACCTTTCTGATGTTAGTCTTTCAATTACTACAAAGTTTTGCTTAAATGATTAGTTTCTTTCTGCCACATTTTTTTCAAATGAGTAACTTGTGTTCAGATAGCTCCGTCCCCTTGTGGTGTCTCAGCCTTGGGCCAAGGCTATATTTTTTAACCCGGGCTCCCTCTACAGGCTTCACAGCAGAACAAGATACTTCCTATAAACTGCTGCTTTTCCAAAGGTGTTGAGAAGAGGGAGGGTAGAAAGCAGCTTTTTTGGCAGATATTTTTACTCTGCTTTTGTAACTAAAAGTCAAGATTAGAAGAGATGATAACACTGAGACTTAGAAACCACTGTTCAGAATAACTGCCTGCCTATATGTTGACAGTAGTCCAAAATTTCAGAGCTACAGGGTTACTTCTGTATTTCACTTCCTCAGTCTGAGCTGCCAGAAAGACCTGATTTTCAGTGAGTATGCGTTTAACTGTTGCTGAAACCTCCCATTTTGGTGTCTTCAATACACATGCTACTGCAAGCACGTTAGTGGAAAATCATGAACTCTGACAATTTCAGCATAAACTGAAACGAAGCATGTGACAGAAGTCCTTTTAGCTTTAATCAACATTTGTTTCCTCTCCAAGAATCAGCAGAAATCTTTGCTTTATCTCTGTATAATTAAATGTTGTATTTTTTTATCTGGATTCACATTCCATGTTACAAAATCTGTGTGACCATGGCACGACTGGTGGCAGCAACTGTCATCAGAAAAATACTATAAAAATGCCAAAGCTCCCTAGTCAACTGGTTGGCCTACTCTGTGTCTTCAGGTCATATCTTTTATGGGGGGGTGGGGGGGGGGAAGTTCTTAGCCCTGTGGAACTAAACGCCAGCAGAGTGAGCTGACTTTGTCTTTATGCCATAGGTTTCATCAGACAAAACATAAAGAAAATTCTGATCAGTGTTACTGTTGGTGCTGATCTTAGGGACAGAGAATGCCTAGTGTGTTTTTAGGTTCTAGATGGAACTAGAGGTGGAAGTAAGAAGCATCACATTTTGCTTGTAAACTGGATATATTTGTCCTAGCCCTCACTGAGAGGAAATGAGTATGAAACTTGAGTGTTATTTTCATGTGACTGCTTTTCAGAGCACAGCTGCACATCAGAAACATACTCCAACTTGGGGAGCCATCATGTCCCCAGGGTGTGCACTCTCCTTGCAGATAAAAAATGTGTACAGTGCTGACCCTTCATTAGGAAGGGTTTCCTAGAGTGGCCAGATCCTGAGCACCTGGCTGTTTTTTGCTGAAGGAGACCTGAGAAGTGTTCAGTCATGACTAAGGGGACCCCAAGGATGTATCTGTGCTAAGTGCTATCTCACACTGTTCCTAACATTTTCACCAACAAATGTATCAGTGAGTGTTGATGCTTCACTGCCAAAAGACAGTAGTAGACTGGATCCGATGAACAATCATGCTGCAGCTGTCTTATTTTTCTCTTTGGTTAATAGCTGGAGGAGCCAGCTGACATGAGATGAAGAAGGTATTTTTCCAGCAGTATCTGTTACCAGTGGATATATGTGGTGTTTGTCATGGCTGTCAGGAGTGTCGTGGAATCTCTGTTTGCTTTGCTGTGTGTGCTCAGGCCTCTTGGAGCTTGCAGGGGAATGAGAAGGCAGAGGTTATCTGAGCAGCCCAGCATGCAGGCAAGTTCCTGGAGGGCCCAAAAGAGTGCTCAGAGCCACAGGGTGTGTGACATGCCACTTCAAGGACACAGTGATAGGGATACAAGCTGAGGGCCATGAGAGTGACTGTTGAAAGAGGAAGATGAGGCAGTGGTGTGCTTCTTAAATATGAGAGCTGGGTCCTCTTGCCATGGGGTCTGTGGACACATGAGGAGGCCCTTCCACTGCTTTGTGGGGGCCCCAGGGGTCAATGGGCTGTGCCCTATGCCAGGAGAACGTGACACAGTCACGGGGTGCCTGACTGGAACACCACCCTTCTGTCTTTGTGAAGAGCTGAGGGGATGACCCTGTGGGACTGGGTGAATGCCTGGGGTCTAACTCTTGGGTCAGGATCCCAGCCCTAGGGAGTCCTCTCCAAGCACCTGGCTGTGGGTGGGGGGAGGCAGGAGGGATGGTGGCTTGCAGAGCCAGCTCTGTGAGGGAGGAGGAAGAGGATGCTGTGAAGTTTCCAGCAAAGCTAAAGAGGTCTCTGACACTGGTGCGCTTCTGTGGCTCATGGACATGGTCATGCAAGGAGAATTGGATACTTAAAAGTCCACTGCTGCACATCTTTTGCCAAAACTTCTGACATGTCGAGCCATGTGTTTTTTTCCACCTTGTGCCCATGTGGTGGCTCCTGGAGTTTTCTTCTCTGGCAGGTGACTTTGTAGCACCTCACAGACCTGGCACTAGAGGAAGAAGCACGTTGGCTTTGCTATTCTCCTTTTAGCTCTATCTGCTGATTCCAAGGGACTTGTATGATTACATTTGCTTACATTCCCTTATGGCAACTTATTCCCTTTTTTCCTTATTCCCCTTTTTGGGCCGTTTGTGTGCTTTCTGGTGCTTTGCCATACATGCTGACTTCAGCACCAAAGTGGGTTTGAGGGAGCAACAAACTTAGCATGAAGCTGTTTCTGTTCACCATAAAACCAAACACCATAAAGCTATGCATGGGACTTCCAATGGCTCCATCTTGTATGTGATAGGCTTCTGTGTGAGGAGAGTGCAGTAGATGCCTTCTCTTAAGGACCAGCACTAACCAGTCTTAACAGTCTGCTTTGGAATAAGGAAGGGTGGAGAAGATAGAGGAGACACCAGGTACCCCAGTCAGTGAGCTTCAGGGACCTGTGTGTGTGGCCAGCAGATAAGCCCAGGAACAAGAGGATCCAGGAGAAGGTGGTTTGGAAGATAAGGTGGCCCAGAGACAGAGCAATGTGGATGGCCACTCTTGTATGGGCAGTGTGGTGTCTGCACTGTGCTACCTGACGTGGGCTCTCTGAGGGGGCAAGTTGCCAGTCTGGAAGAATTCAGGGACAGTTGCAAATTCACACCAATATTGTGTGTATGTGTCTTCTTAGCACCATAGCCAGGCTAGGCTGCAGGACCACCGCAGGAGGTAGCTCTGGGCACGGCAGCCTTGTTGCTAGCAGTATCTGGCCCATGGGAAACGTACCTGAGGGGTCAGGTGCAGTTACAAGGCTGGACTGTGAGTAGGTATGTGTGTACTGGGGGAAACTGCTGCTCTCAGCTGAGGTAAAGGAGTGGAGATGGGGAAAAAGGAGTGAGAAACAGCTCATGGAGAGAGGAGAGAAGAGAGCAAGATGCTGGAAAAGCCTCCTGGGAACTTACCAGCAGGCGAGCTGGCCAGCCACCCGGTAACTGCGCTCAACAGGAGTTGGCCGGAGGCAGTAGGTGTGTTTCCAGGCAGTAGGTGTGTTTCCAGGCAGTAGGTGTGTTTCCAGGTGGCAGAAGCTGTGTGCACGGATCAGCTGAAGGGAGAGAGCAGTGGGCAGGCAGTCCCTCTTACAAGGCTGTCATTCCCAGGGCTGGCAATGTGACTGAGAAGCACATGCAGTGTACATGGGCAGCCACTCACGAGCTGTTTTATACTGTTACCACCGCCACACTGTTTGTTGTGCCCCGTGCACAGGCCAAAGTAACCGTGGCACCTGTGGCAGTGGATCGTAGCTTGATCTCAGAGCTTGTACTGGGCAGCACTTACCTTGCTGGGCAGATCCAGCTCCATCTGCTTTCTTGGTTGTTGCAGCAGTTTGTAGCAGCAGACTCGATGACAGTGCTGATGGTCAGGTGGAGCTGCTCAAGGAATGGTGGTCTTCTGCAGGAACAGCCCCGTCTGTGCCCTTTTGAACTGCAGGACTGTCCTGATTGCCCTGCGCACTCTCCTTTGCTTGATTTGTTGGTTGATACACATTTGATCTTACACACACATTTCTTTGCCAGATTCAAACCAGCTTTTTCTTCCCCTCTAGGACAAGGGAGATGGTGGCTCCAAGGATCTGGACAACATGAAGAGTGACCGAATGAGAACTGTCCAGCTCAATGTCTGTGACAGCAAAGAAGTGGACCGAGCAGTGGAGCACGTGAATAGCAGCCTGGAGGACCCAGAGAAAGGTCTGTGCATCCAGCAGTCTGTAAGGTCACACGAAGATAGGTGACAAGAGCTCCCTCAGCTGGGCACCGGGAGCGTCTTCGGGGCACACTTCAGAAGCTGAGCAATACACTGAAGGGCAAAAAGCTTTGAGGAGCAGCAGTGCAGAGCAAATGGCCTGCTTAAAGGCAGCTTCCCACTTGCACCTTAAGACAACATCTGCAAACAAACAACAATAAAAAAAGGACTTTGCTTCTTTCTCCACTAGCTCCCGTAAGGACATAAGCAGAAATTGGGGTGGTGCTTCAAGGCCCTGGGATGAGTGCCTTACTCCTGTAAACTGAGGTTTACCGTGACCCCCTTTATGTCTTAAAACCTCGCCAGTGCCCAAAGATTAGGGATTAGTAACCAAAGTGTCTCCGCTGTACTTTCCAAAAAACAAAGGAAATGGAGATGTTACCAAAAAGATTTCTTATGAAGCTATTATTAAGGCTATTGTAAATATTACCATATATTATACATTTTGTAGTTCCAGGGGTAATTGTACCTATCTTTCTTGGCATGCCTGCCTCGTTCTGATGTGAGGACAGCAAATTCTGCTCTGGTACTATGAAAATTCCAGTTGTTCATGCATTCCCAAAGCCTTTCCACCCTCTGGTGACCTACATTTTTCTCCTTAAGTAGTGTCCCACTGCAGCACCTGAAGGTTGTTCACAAACAGAACAGCCAGTAATTTTTTATTCTGGATTTTGCAGAAACCTATTTCTTTTACTTTTCTGTATATTTATTTTTTATGTATACATTTCTTCTTTAGAAATAAAGTTTTCCAGCCCTGTATTCTCAAGCATAGGCCAAGAGGATGTTGCTTTCTCTGGGCTTGTTCTGAGAACATAGATCTGAACACAGGCAGTCAACAGCTAACAATAAGATTTTATAAAAAGCAGAGAGATGCCAACCCAGACCTTTCTCAGTCTGTTTCCTGTGCAATTAGAAAATACATGAAGTGAGTTCATTTTATTCCAAATTCCTTTCTAAACTTTGTTTTCATTGGCAAATGAGTTGATAGCTTCTGTTCATATCTTGCTTAGAGCAGAATAAAAGGGAGAGGCCATGGCAGGCTCACCCATTTCCATATCCCCCTTACACTGTTGCAGACATTCTAAATCTTATGGTGACACAAGAGATTTTACACCAAAAGAATTACTTTTGCTTCTTATTATTTGCACTTAGAGAGTGTATTTTGCTTCTTTTAAAAATCATGATGGATAAAAAGAGAACATCAAGGAGAACAGCTTAGACAAGCTGAAATTCTCTGTTTGCTCTTTGAGAATTTCACTGGAAGACATACAATACTTTGTGGCTGCAGTGTTGGGCAGTGCAAACAGATTTTGATTGTGGTTATGTTTGCTCAGGAGACTAAGGTTTGCTCTGGGTTCTCTTCTATCTGGTTGTCATCATTACAGGTCTTAATGAAGAGCTTTCTGGTTCAACTATCTGTTAACCAGGCCTTTTCCAAGCTGATCTCATTAGTCTCATAGAGGGAAAACTTCCTGTTTGATTTTATCTTGTAGGGCTCTGGGGGCTGGTTAACAACGCTGGGATCTCCACGTTTGGGGAAGTAGAGTTCACCAGCATGGACACCTACATGGAGGTGGCTGAAGTGAACCTGTGGGGCACTGTGCGAACCACCAAGGCTTTCCTCCCGCTCATCCGGAGGTCAAAGGGTGAGTGATCTCCTCCTGACTTTCACTCGGTGGAGCAGGTCCCTTGCCCTGCCCCATGTCTTACTGTGATAGAGACCAAAAGGTCTACTACACTTCTCTCTGCACCACTGGCTACCTTCCTACTTTTACAGACAGACTGGAGCACACATGGGCCTCAGCATAAAAATGCAAAATTGTTCTTGTACTGGGGCCAACTACCTGACTAAAGGAGAATATTTTTTTACTATGTGTGGCCCAGGGAGCATTTCTCTGCCATGAGAAGGTATCTGCATCTGTGGTCAAGGTTGCTCTTTCTAATGTAACTCAGCATAGAGCACTGAGAGGAAATGTAGACTCTGGTTAGTCTGCAGCATCCAGTCTCCTACCACCACTCTCCCCTGCCAAAATGAGAGAGGAGGAAAGACCCAGCTCTGTGCCCAAAGCCATAATCCAGCTGTCACGTAGAGAAGGATGCAGTGGACTTAGACTGCTTCTTCCATTTGTGGTACAGGAGCAAGCTATGCCCGTTTGGGAGGCAGATGCTATAAGCTACCACTGGGCTCCTGGATATCATGCCTTAGCCTTGCAAATGAACAAGCTCAGTCTTGGTGCCAGAGGTTTCCTTTGCTGCTTCTTGCCTGGGCTCACTCCTGATTGCTGCTGAGCAATCCAGCTTCCCACCATGCAGGTTCTGTCCAGCCTCTTCCGTGTTCCCCACAGCACGGCGCTTTGTGAGCCACCGCGTGCCTGTGCCCTGGGGTACAACAAGCCAGGGAGCACCCTGCAGTGGGCTTGTTCTCCTGCCCTAAGGCTGGTGCACAGGACGGGAATGCTCAGATAGAGCCACCAGCAGGTCTGCAAGGCAGCTCTTAGGGCTGTGCGGGGAGGGGTGGATGCACGTTCAGAAACCTTGTGGGTGATTTGTGTCAGGTATCTGCTCTGTGCATCTCAGCTCAGCTGTGCTCTACCTGGCCTCCACCTAGGTCGTGTAGTGAACATCAGTAGCATGATGGGTCGGATGGGCAGTCCTGCCCGCTCGCCGTACTGCATCACCAAGTTTGGCGTGGAAGCCTTCTCCGATTGCCTGCGGTACGAAATGCAGCCCCAGGGGGTGATGGTCAGCATCGTGGAGCCTGGCAACTTCATAGCTGCCACCAACCTCTACAGCCCCGAGCGGATCAAAGCCATAGCCGACAAAATGTGGGACGAGCTCCCTGAGATAGTGCGTAAAGACTACGGCAGGAAGTACTTCGACGAGCAGGTCAGCAAGATGGAGACGTACTGCAACAGTGGCTCGACAGACACCTCGCCGGTCATTGAGAGCGTTGCCCACGCGCTCACCTCCACGACCCCCTACACCCGCTACCACCCCATGGATTACTACTGGTGGCTGCGCATGCAGATCATGACACACATGCCTGCAGCCATCTCAGATCGGCTCTATGTCTATTGAGGCCTCGCACTCCTAGGCTACCCCAGTGGGAAGTTTGTTTTGAAGAGAGCATTGTACACAGTTCCCATTTTTTAAATTTTTCTAACCTCATTTCAGAGTACTGTATTTTAGCTCTAAAGGGTTCATCTAAACATCTGTCATAACCTAAAGGGCAATAACTTGCAAAGGGTGCTTCATAGGCAGGAATACATTATGTTTGTGCAGGGACGTTGTTTCTTTGCTATTTATTTCATGTAATCCTTCTTTTTTTTTTCACCTCAAATGTCAAGTTAAAATCGTTATTTAAATTGCAATTGCTCTGAAGTGGTTTCAAAATAATTTCTGCTGTTGACCGCACACAATTTTCAGAATTCCTGCCTAGGACGCAGCCTTCACACCGTATAACAGAGGCCCTCCAAGCTGTAGTGGCAAGCCACTGCCTCCTGATGACTGAGAGTGTCCAACAGACTTTCCAGGCCTGATTACAGTAACCCAAGGCAAAGCAGAGACTTCTTTAATTTGGGGATCAGAACTCAAGACATTCAAAATGCTGAAACCAAGCAACCGACCCTGTCCCTTTTTCCCTTAGAATTATACTGAGACTTACTAGAGAAAAGGAACCAGTCTGCTTTTTTCACGTGCTTTCTTGGAGTTCAGTTATCCAAGGACTCAAGCCAGCAGACGTTTCCCACAGGAGTTTCTTAATCGTATGAGCATTCCCATGAGCGTGAGAAGCTTTACTCACAGGGCTGCAGGCATCAGGATTGACCCCTAGTAACATTGCTCTTTTCTTCAGTAGTAGTTGAAACTCCTAGAGTTTCCCTTCAGCTCCTATAATCTGTTAGGGTCACCACTGACCAGAGGGAAGCAAAAAGGGTTATAGTGAATCAGATCAGTGAATGCCATTCTTACCAGGGACCTCAGTGTTTGTTACGCTGAAGTATTTGTACAGCACCACGCACAGAAGGGCCTTAACCCTCGCCACGGCCTCCAGGCACTACTGCAGTGCAGGTGCCGTTAATAACTCCATTGGAGGAGTCACTGAGCCGAAGTACATCTAACAGGATATAAATCTAACAAAACGTCCATAACACAATAAAGTTAACTTTAGATGCAGTTTAATTTCCATGATGGTGATGTTTACATGTCTGTGAAACATTTGTTTTGTACTGTAAGAAAATAAGGAAAAGAAAGGAAAAAGAAAAGGAAAGGAAAAAGAAAAGGAAAGGAAAGAGGAAATGACAGGAGAAAGGAAAGGACAGGACCACAAAAGAGCCTTTCTTGGGAAAATGTTGAAAGAGTTAATTTGTTTAAGCTCAAAAGGAAAAAAAGAAGTAATTAAAATAACCATTGTTAGCAAAGTTGAAGAGAAGGGATCTCGTGCTGTAGTAACATACCATGACGTGATCAAACTCCTTTGGCTTAATAAATGTATACATGAATGGTAAAATTCAGAAGCTCCCTCTCTGTTTTTTAACATTTAAGGTGAAAAGCTCATGTACTTTTTTTTTTTTTTTTTTTTTTTTAATTTGGTGATGTTCATGCTTGTTTTTATACATACAAACTTAATTCAGAGGCATATTTGCAGTCTAGACTCCTACACGTCCACATTTGTGCAAGACTTTAGTATGAGCACTGGATGTATCCTGCCTCTCATGACAAGTATGTCAAACCCCTGGACTATGTGATCACAGCTCTTAAGCCTGTACCAGATTCACACAGATTACCAAGGAGTGTTATGGATCACTCCCATGGAGTGGGAAGAGAATCTGAGCTACAGAGAGTGGAGGGGGGTAGCAGTGATTCAGCAGGGCAGGCATACAGCAGGTCACTGACAAAATAAAACTCTGGGAGAGACTTGCCAGCTGGAGGTGCTTCTCTGAGATCTGCTCTCTCTTTTCCCACATCTTTCTTGCCAAGCAGAGGCACTGACACAGTATCTCACCATGCAGCAACCCTTGGACAACCTGGAGGTGCCTTTGCGCTTGGCAGTCAGCTCCATCACACCAGTGCTAGAGGAAGAGGCGTTTGGCCAGTTTCACTTAAAGTAGGAGAGGGACCTTCAGAGCACGCTGGATTGAGACCACATTGGTGCTGGGGAACGCATCCCTCCTCTTCTTCCTTTGTAGAGACATGGTAGAGATCTGCTGCCATCTCTTTGCATATCAAATCAAATGGGAAATGAATGGTTCACTGCATAAATGATTGAACCAAGGCCATCAGAAAGCCACTGGCCATCTTGCATCACTGCTATCCATGCAGTAGTGGTTGAAATCTATCTGCCTAAGCTCCCTGGGAGATGAGCAGATTGTCACCAGTGCTTTCTGTGGTAAGACTCTCTTAACCTAAAAATATCTTTTCTGGTGTGGTGGGAGGCAGCAGAGATGGGGTAATTTTAACTACAGCTGTTACATCTTGTTCTAAACCTTAATGAGGAAATCTTGAAGCTCTACCCACTTCATAACTTTCTGTTTCTAGTATTGAGGGAGGCAAGTGTTGCACTTGAGACAAGCGTTTAGTGACCCCCTCATTGCCACATGAGTGCAGGGATTTCCTGGTTAAACAAAATTATTTCATAGCAAGGGAAGCTATAGGAGAGCAGATCCTAAGCCTGCACCTCAGCTCAGCAGCCACACAGAGGGCTGGCCCTGGCTCCCCTTGCAGGCAGATGTGCCAGCCCTGTGTGTTGGTCTGAGGCTCGTGGTCCTGAGCTGGCAGTTCAGAACAGGACTGCTCTGGGCACAGGAAAGTGGAAAAGGCCCCTTGGCAGTGTTAAATGGCTGAGCACAGAATGCCTGCCCCAAGTGAATTAAATATAAGAATTAAATAGGTACCGAATTAAATACAGGAATGGCTCAGTTGCTGAGCCACAAAGTCAAATCCCCGTTGCTGAGCCACAAAGTCAAAGATCTGACTGAAGCGAAGGGACCTTGCTCCCAAGCATATATACAGCTGTTGGCACTTCGGGGACCATGGCTCTGAAATGAGAGTGGCTTCCAGCCTGGTCCCACCAAACAAGCAGGGAGTGACGTGCACAACCCCCAGAAGACCTGACAACACCTCCCCAGGGAGGTGCCACTTGGGAATGTAGCGCTGCTTTCCCTTCCCCAGCAGCAGCTCAGGGCTTGCCCTGCAGCCTTGCAGTGCTGCAGACTAAAACAGGCGCTTCCCCACAGGAGATGAGGCGCCAGCCTGGTATTGCCAAAGCAGCAAGGGGAGCCTGCCTTTGTGCCAGCTCTTGCACAACGCTGCAAGGCAGCCCAGCAGCCGTGGGTGGCAGCAGCAGCTCGCACTGGAGGGGTTCTGCCTTGCCCTGTAAGAAGGGAGAGATGCCAGGGCCAGGAGCAAGGCAGCAGCCACAGGGATGCCAGGCTGTGCCAGCCTGGGCTTGTCACCACCCATCACCTGGGCATCCCAGCCCTTGCAGAGTGAAAGGGGTGAAAGGGGTGCTGTGAACCTGCCTGAATTCATTCAGGCAGTGGAGGAGGTCATGGCAAAGATGGGGTCGCAGCTTGGGACTTTCACCCATAACCATACCAAGAGGACATAGAATCATAGAATCATAGAATATCCTGAGTTGGAAGGGACCCTTAAGGATCATCAAGTCCAACTCTTGACACCGCACAGGTCTACCCAAAAGTTCAGACCATGTGACTAAGTGCACAGTCCAATCTCTTCTTAAATTCAGACAGGCTCGGTGCAGTGACAACTTCCCTGGGGAGCCTGTTCCAGTGTGCAACCACCCTCTCTGTGAAGAACCCCCTCCTGATGTCAAGCCTAAATTTCCCCTGCCTCAGCTTAACCCCGTTCCCGCGGGTCCTGTCGCTGGTGTTAATGGAGAAAAGGTCTCCTGTCTCTGGACTCCCCCTTATGAGGAAGTTGTAGACTGTGATGAGGTCTCCTCTCAGCCTCCTCTTCTCCAGGCTGAACAGGCCCAGTGACCTCAGCCGTTCTTCGTATGTCTTCCCCTCCAGGCCTATCACCATCTTCGTAGCCCTCCTCTGGACACTCTCCAACAGTTTCATGTCCTTTTTATACTGTGGTGCCCAGAACTGCACACAGTACTCGAGGTGAGGCCGCACCAGCGCAGAGTAGAGCGGGACAATCCCTTGACCTACTAGCGATGCCGTGCTTGATGCACCCCAGGACATGGTTGGCCCTCCTGGCTGCCAGGGCACACTGCTGGCTCATATTCAACTTGTTGTCTACCACGACCCCCAGATCCCTCTCTTCTAGGCTGCTCTCCAGCGTCTCATCGCCCAGTCTGTATGTGCAGCCAGGGTTTCCCCGTCCCAGGTGCAGGACCCGGCACTTGCTCTTATTGAACTTCATACGGTTGGTGATCGCCCAGCTCTCCAACCTATCCAGATCCCTCTGCAAGGCCTTTCCACCCTCATTCGAGTCCACGACTCCTCCAAGTTTGGTGTCATCAGCAAACTTGCTCAAAATACCTTCTATTCCTACATCCAGATCGTTTATAAAAATATTGAAAAGTACTGGCCCTAAAATGGAGCCTTGAGGGACCCCACTAGTGACCGCCCGCCAGCCTGACGCAGCCCCATTTACCATAACCCTTTGGGCCCTGCCCGTTAGCCAATTGCTCACCCATTGTATGAATGTCATCATTGTATGATGACATGCGGTAGCACAGTGCGTTCTGCAGCTCCTCTGCAACCAGTCAGGGACAGGCAGAGATAGTTGTCTACCAGCTCTCCGTTTCACTTTAAAAGGGCCCCAGGACTTCAGGACAGCCTGAAAAATTGCAAATCCAGCTGCTTTGCTCCTGCACCTGCACCCAGAAGGCAGCTCAGGGCAGTCTGTGGGAAGCGTAGGGACAGGGAATCTGGGTAAGATGTAGGTTGTATTTTAGAACAATGTCTGCTAGCAGTGTTTATTTTGCTTCTGAGTGTGGTTGTTTGAAGATGACTTTTTGTCAGTGTCTGTTCCCAGTTACATATGAGTCTCTGTGTCCATGTGGGGCTCTGCCACTGTGTATAAATAATTACCTGGAAGAGAGATTGGACCCATATTTGCCATGCAGCTGCCTTTGCTGCAGGTTTATCGAGTCGTTCTCCTTCCTCCTCTAGCACAGGGTTGTAATTATTTGTATGATGTGGGAAATCTTTAGCAGAAAAGCTTGGCAGAGCCGTCATCACCCACTACGAGTTGTGGAGAAACGGTGCTCTCCTGAGGTGGTGGTGGTCCTGTTTCACAGGCAGGGGGCAAAACAGGCCATCTCACCCCCAGACCTGCTGTGGTCAGATGCTGGTGCTGAAAAACCACACCTGAGGAGCCATGGCCCAGGCAGGGCTTCATATCGTGCCTTTACCAAGGGAGAAGAAGACACAGAAGAAAGAAATCTCCAATTTCCCCTCTCTGGGCTAGCCCAGGTACTCATCCTTGAGCACAAACATATCTTATTTTCCAGCCAGAACTGCAGGTTGGGAAGTAACAGGACCCTGCCCTCACCCTTCCCGAATACCAAAGCCCCAGAATGCTCCTTGCTGGAGCCTGGGGTGGAATTGTAAACGCTCCGTCATTATTTCTCCCTGGGCTGTGAATGTCAGAGCAGCAGTGTGAAAACACGGCAATATCAGGAGAGATCAGCAGAGAAGTATTTCTGACTTTACCTGGAGCAGGGTGGACCGTAAATCTTGTGAGATAACATGTTGCCACAGAGACTCACAGCCAGTTTTTCAGGCCTTAGGAGTCTGAATGCTGCCAGCAAGCACACCTGAACCAGCCCGCCAGGTCTGTGCATCGCTAGCGCAGCAAGCAGCAGGTTTCTGTTGCACCGAGGACCACAGACTATTCCTGCTTCTCGTATTGCACAACCTCAGAGGTATTGTGTCAAGCCTTATCGGGATGTAAGCTGGGGTATTCGTGTCATGAGACCAAAAGTATAGCTGGTCTGAGATGCCAGGAGAAATGACAAAGGCTGGTTCAACAGAGGCTGTGGGTTAATACCACTCTTGAGTCACCTCTGGATCTGCAATGGGTTTAGAAACTGTGAAATATCTTACTCGCTGATGGCCTGTCCCTGCCTGGGATCCCCCAGCAGCCCAGGACCCCATTGCAGCCCATTCCAGGGCCACCCGTCCCTGCCCAGTAGCCCCAAAGGACACCGATCCCCCCTCCATGGCCCCGCTGGGCTGGACTCACCCCACAGCGCCTGCCTGCCTGTGCCCTGGTCCTGCTGGGGGCAAGAGCAGCACCCAGGGGTGGGGGACAGATCCACGGGGATGCTGCTGGCTGCCCCAACCACCTGGGTGTGGGCATCCCCCTTCTTCTCCAGCCTGTGCTTCGCTCTGCTGCCAGGGAAATGCCCCCCAGAGCCACCAGCAGCCCCCGGGCCTCCCTCAGCCTGGCAGCGGTTTGGGCCCAAGGCAGGCGGCTCTGTGCAGGCCTGGCTGCTGCCCAGGGGATCCAGAGGGTGCTGCGGGGTGACACGTGCACACAGAGACGTGTCCAGGGTGCTCACAGGCTGCAAGGGCCCAGACCAGCTGCCCCTCACCCCTTCCACACAGTCCCAGGCAGGTTTTGGCACCTAGCATCCCAGGGCTGGTCCTGGCCACCCCATAAGGCTCTTTGTGGCCCTGGCTGCTGTGGCCATCGGGCACTAATGCTGGGTGGTTTTCTGTCCTGTTTCAGGAGATGCTGGTGCCCTGCAGCAGTTCATTTTCTGACTGTTGTCACATTTCTTTAGAAATAATCCAGGCACGCTAACTTGTTCCCAGAGATGGAAAAAATGAGTGCAAATCCCCAGCCCGGCTGGTAGCCAGCCCTCCGACCGGCAGGATGTGTGACCTCGGCCTGGAGCTGGGGCTGCAGGCTGAGCTCGCGCCCGCACGGTGCTCCCAGAGAGTGAAGCTCCAGGCTCGCTGCTCCCAGCCCATGCAAACGGGATGGAGGAGACGGCTGAGATCTTTGAAATGTGCTTTTCAATAGGATTCACCCCCGTTTGAAATAGCAGGGAGAAAAGGAATCTACAAGAAACTACCCAGGGGCCTGTAAATGTCTGTTAAGCTGCAGAGAGGATGAAAGCAGATGAGGTTTTTTTAGGACTCAGCTGCAACACTTTAAAACCCACTCCCAGCAGTGCCTCGAGCTGGCTGGCTTTGATCTGAAATGCAGTGGGAGAGTTCACAGGAGCTCTTGCAGCGCTGCAGCAGCAGGCACCTGGGAGGTTTTGTGTGGATACCAGCATTCCTGAAGTGATTGCAACCGTCTTGGTGGATTTCTGTAAGGGAAGGCAGCAAACAGGCAAGAGCGGATTTTCAGCCAGCTCTTGTCCACGTGCCGGGTGAGCAGTGGTGAGTGTGTCTCAAGCTGTAACCACACCAGCGTGCATCACGCTCCCACAGCGGAATTTTTAAAACACCACATTCCTAAAAATACCAAATTCTGGGGCTGCTATCTGTGCTGTTCGTGGCAAAACCTGCTGACATCTCTGCAGCAGCAGCCCCTGAGCAGGCAGGGTCAAACATGTATGTTTCTGCCTCCAGATGCTTCCTGCGCCCAGGGGGCTGTGACCCCACCACCCGCCCGCTCCTTCCACCCTCCCACCCGAAAGCGATTGGCCCTGCCCGGGCTGATTACAGGCCCGGCTGGAAATGCAGACGGCTTGTGATTTCAGCGTGAGTCACAGGAGGCTTGGTGGCTTTGCTTTCCTTAGAGCTCCAGCCCCTGGGCTGGCGTGGTTAGCCGGTAATGTCAGCTTGCCTCGCCAAGGGAGCACGTCTGGTACAGAGAAGTCGAGATGTGTGCCGAGCAGGCTTGGGAGCCCCAAAATGAGGGAGCAGGCAGGAGTGCCAAGTGTTACTTTGAAATCTTTTCTCCTCTTTGGGGAAAAGAGGCCACGAGGTGGCTGGAGGAAGGCTGGTTACATGCCTCTGCCTCCTATTTGGTGCCCAGGAACGTCCAGGCTCCAGGCTCTGCCGAGCTCAGACCCATGCCACCTTCACCATGGCTTTGCCTCTTCCATGGCCGTCCCCAGCCTCCGCCGGCTGACAAAGCCTCCCCGGGCCCCCAGAGGTGTGCAGTAGCTGGAAACGGTGGGAGCTGTCTTGTGTAGTTTTTTTTGTTATGGTGTTGGTGTGAAAAAAAGCTTGGAAAAGCCATCAATGAACAGCTAGGGGAACACGTCCTGATAGGAAGCACCTGGGGGTGAAGCTGACTTCCCCAGCCGCTGCCTGCAGCCCAGCACCACCCCGTGATGGCGGCACCACCCTGTGGTACAGCAGTGGCCTTCTCTTTCCTGCTTACTTACAAAGCTTGTTTTTAACATCTCCGAGCAAGCCCGTTATTTATCGGGGTAAAATTGGCCATCCAGAAAGGTATGGGTCTGCTCAGGGTCAGGAGGCAAATAACCCATTTTCTAGTCCTGACCCTGCAAACCTCCCAGACAAGAAGGCCATCAGCTTCGTAAGCAGGCATCACCTCACAACAGGAAGACAATTACAGAGAGAGAACATTTCTCCTGGGCTCCACGATTCACCAGCAGATGTGAGTGCCACTAACCTCACAGGGAATCAGGCAGGTGGCCTGGGGGACGCGCTGTTCCCTGTCTGAGCATTGCAGCATTACTGGGATTGCAGGGGAGACTTCTCCCGTTCCCTGGGAAAATGCTGTGAGAGGGCACGGAGCTGCCCCACAGCTCTCAGCAGCTGGCCGTCGTAGCTGGACCATGCTTTGGGCTTTTCCAGCAATGTTTGCCACCCTGTGATAGGAATCCTTGCTTGCCCAGCAGGGGCTTTGCCGTTGAGCCTTTCCTTGCAGCACCAGCCATGCCTGGTGGCAGGCCTGATGTGGAAGCTCCTGTGCCTTGTGTTACATGGTGCGTATGAAATTGGGTGGTTTCTGAGTGCACCAGCCACAACTAAGGGGATGGCATACACAGAGGAGCTTACACTGGGGCCACAAGGCAAAGTGAGTCTCCTTCCCAGCAAAGGCTTGTATGCTAGGATTTACTGACTGCCCATGTGGAGGGGAGATTTGTAAGAAAAAAAAAAAAAATCATGAACAAAAGACCTTTGTTTTTCCCTCAAGCTTGAAAAGCCTGGTAAAAATCTCTGTTCATTTGTTATTTATTGCCATGAAATATTTGTCTGACATTTGTAATCACAGCCAATACCTCCAATGTGGCTTAAAGCTTAATTGCTTGAACTTTTCTGCTAGCGACGAGCTGATGCTCTGACCTTCTCCTTGCAGCAGCAATCAATTTTCAGCGCAGCAGCTTGCGGTGCCCGCTGCCTCCCCGTCGTCACCCTGTGCTCGGGAGAGGCCCCGCCAGGCACAGGCTGGAGGTGCGGCATGGGCGGTGGTGGAGGTGAGGACACTCGAGGATGAGAGGCTGTGGACAAAGGCAAGCAGTGACACAGGAGAGACAGGTGAGCTAAGCCAACACACTGCCTTCTGCCAGAGCCCGGCAAGCAGAGAAGTGCCCATGGGCTGGTTTTTAGGGTTTTGCTGGCAGAGTGCCCTCAGGGCAGGTAGGGAACAGAGGTGCTGCTGCCCCTTGACATGGCTCAGCTGAGCCAAAGGGGAGGTCCAACCCCTGAGACAGGTTTGCAGACCCAGCCCCATGCCATACATCACCCCCAGCCCCACTGCTCCCTCGCTGCCCCTGCCCCCAGGCGATCCCAGCCACAACTCAGCATTTGGTTCAGTTTGGGTATGGGGGATGCTGTGGCATCCGCCTTTCAGTCCTGTCCCTGTTCCACAATGATTCACAGGGATGAAGGAGCTGAGCAACAGGCAAGAGGATGATTTGCCTTGTGATGGTGATTCAGCCTCTGCAGGGTGGTGACAGAGTGAGCAGAGCTATTGTTTCTCCCCATCAGCTGGTGACAAAGGGGTTCTTGCCCCTTTTATGACATTTCATTGTAGAAGAACAAATATGAACAAAGCAATGTGTAAAACAGTGATGACTGAAGTCCCTGCTTCAGGGAACACCCTCCAGTTTTCTCAGCCTACCCTGAACAGCAGGGCAGCTTGCTGCAAAGCAGCCAGCCCTTCTCTTGCCTGAGGATGCTTTTTGTTGTGCTGCACATCCCAGGAGCAGCTCAGTGTGCAGGGGACAGGAGCAGCTCAGTGTGCAGGGGACAGGGGCTGGCTCAGTGGGGGCAGGCACAGGGGATGTCCAGTGAGGCAGCTCTGCCCTGGCAGCCTGGGAGTGCCACACCAGCCACCCATGTTGACCACATCAGCAAATTCCTGCGTCTGTATGTCACCAGCCATCCTAAAGGCGTGCACTGGCATCACCTTGACGAAGCGGTTAATTTGGCACACGGTGCAGTCACCAAGTTGTACTAATGCAGCAATGAACAAGCAGCAAAGGAGATTCAGCTGTTAAGGATCAGCATGCACATAAAACAGGAAAGCAAATTAGCATATGTACAGTAATTTGTAGCAAAAAGCCAGCTGCATGTTCAGTTCACGCTCAGTCCTCCCACCTGCACTGAACCTCCCCTCTATTTAACCAGTCCAGCAGAAATGTGGACTCACATCTGTGAATCCTGTGCACAGGCAGAGGTGTGGGGCAGGGGCAAGGGCAGGCAGTGCAGCCTGCCATGGCAGAAACCACCTCTGACCCACAGCTCGACCACCACGCTGCTGCTCGTGCTTCTTGAAAAGGGCATTGCAGAACTGCAAGAACAGAGGTGTGCTGTGAGCATCACCTGGGCTTTGAATGGCTCCCAAGCAGGGAACGGTTCGGTAGGTTGGGACAGTGCTACAGACAGCTAAAATAAATGGCCCAGTATTAGAGAAGTCTTCTAAACCCTACGTGCTGTGATGAATGGGGAATGAATATCCTCTGCCTCTTCTAACAGGAGGTTTGGGGGCATCGGGTGAAACTAGCAGGAGCCTGTTCACAACAAGTAAGGAGATGCTTGTTCACAAAATGAGCTGTGAAACTCTGCTGTGTGTCATGGCAGCTGCCCAGATTTTCCAAGGGTTCAAAAATGATTCACCGGTTTCATGGAAGACAAAAATGGGCTGCCACAAGTTCAAATACAATACCAACACCAAGTGTCTCCAGATGCAGGGAGGACACACATCTTCACCAGCTCTCCTGGACATTTCCTCTTCCCTTGGCATGCCCAGGGGAGGTGCACCACCGCTCTGACTCACTGGGGCTGTTTCCGTGCCTCTTTGCTGCACATAGTGTGAAGTTTACAGGTTTCTGCATAAATAATACGTGGCCTATCAACAAAAGCTGTCAGATCAGTTACTACTCCAATATCACTAATGTAAAATTAACAGAAAACAGAACCACAAACCACTACATCAGCATCTACTGACTTAAATTTTCTTCTCCCGGTTCTTTACACTTCACATATTGAACATTTGCATTGTAGATGAAGTCCTAAGAGCTGTGTGTAAGATTAAAGCATGGATTGATAGTGGCTTCAGGATATTCAGGCAGCAGTAATAAGTGTGTTATTGACAGTGAATATTCATGTGGATAGATCAGCTTGGAGGATTAAATGACACATCCTAGAGGGATGGATATAATGAAACAGTCAAGTAAATGAACCAGAAAAGGTGCTGCTTTATTGGCCCTTTACAGTCGCTGTCTCTGAGTCTCATTCAGCTCATAATTACTGCTGCCGGAAGATAACAGCTATTAGCAGTGGCTGCAGAGCCCCGGGCCCTTTGAAGTCCTGAACAATAGACCACAGGAGGTGATAAGGTGCCTTCCTCATCTTCACCCCAGTCTACACCATCCCTGGGTCTTACAAACCGCTTCCACCAGCAGCTTTCCCCTTTGCCTTTGATCACAGCTGCCCTTGTGATAGCTTCAAGGAAGTTTAATTTAGGAGAATAAAAATCATTTGCTGCCTGACCAAATCCGAACAGCCTCGAGGGAGGCAGGAAAGAAGGAGAGCAGGTCTACACTGAGTGAGCCCCTGCTACATACATGGCCCAGCTCAGCTTGCCTCAGACATGGTTTGATGAAGTGGGAAGTAAAAAGGACAGGGCTCATCCTCAGCTCCAGCAGAGGTGAAACACAGAGGGAGCAGACGGACAGCACTGCTCTCCCAGTGAAACCTTTGGTCCAACAATATCTCAAAATTTAAACCAACGAGGCTCTTTAACTCAAGTGTGTTTTCCTTAATTACTAGCAGCTTACAAAGAGCCTCATCCTGTACATGGCAAGAGCCATAGCTACATTTTAATTTCTCCATAAGATAAGAACACCATTTAACTGCTCACCATGTGGTTTTGCTCTCATTTTGTCCCATTGAGATTTCAGAACATGGCAGCATCGTTTTAGCACGTGGGACGGCTATAAACAGATGTTTTGTCGGCCTGCCCACAGCCAGCTGATTTCATCTGTTTTGTCTAGGACTCTGCAGCAACAGCAATAAATGACTCACCCTGAGCACGAGGTTTTTATGCTTTCTGTGTGCAGAACTCCAGGGAGGATGGAGCTCTCCATACCTGACACATGCCAGGCGCGGACCAGGACTTCCTGCACCATTTTTGCATGGCACCCTTTTGCACTCTGTGAACCTGCATCTTTGCAGATGTGGAGATGGCTTTTGTCTCTTTGTAAGTGCTATCCTAATCAGCCAGCTCTGACCGGGAAGACAAAAGCACCCATGGAGTGTCAGATCTGACTTGTTATCTCAGACAGCCATAGCATGTAATCCCTTTCACAAGCAGTAGGGCTTAGCCTGTGCTGGTTCTGTATGGAAGCTGCTGCGGACACCCACAGTTTTTATGTTTTGTAAAAAGCCTTTTTTAGGGGAAAAAGACAAAAGCATCACAAGCCAGAGTTTTGATTGAGGCCACATGATACCAGTTTGTTCCTGTGGCAATACCAGCCCAGCCCAGGTGTCCCTTGGTATATGAGCACCCTTTGCTGCCAGCTTCCCTTTCCCCAGGGAAAGAGGGAGGCTGCTGGAGAGATTGCCTGCACCACCAGCTGGTGCTGCCCAGGTGAGTGGTGATAGGGTGACAGCAGCACGGTGTGGGGCTCTGCAACAGCAGGAGCTGGGACTGCTCCATCTCTGTCTCAGAGAGAGACAGCGAAAGGCTTCTGACCTCTGAAGAAGCGTTTTGCTGCAGCCCGAGCAAGGTTGCCCTTTGAACAGTGCTAATCCAGATCTCCTGTACGTGTGTGTTGGTTTTAGACCTTGTTACTTGCTTTGCCACCTCCCCCTGTGTCCTGGGGGCTGGTAGAAGATGCTCAGCTCCAGTCTTATTTCCTACTTGAGCAGATTTCAGTGTCTCCTGAGTCACAAGAAACTCTGAAACAACCTCACTGGGTCTTTAGGGAGGTATTAAAGAGAGAGGGGGAAAGAAGCGCCTCATCCCCAGCCATACAGCCCCAAATCTTGAACACTAGGATAACACAAAGTTTTCATGGGTGTTAGAAGCCACTTGTTCACCATAGCCTTGACTTTCAAGCTGAATCCACCTGTGCCTGGCCTGGACAACCACTCCCCAGCTGCCTGGTATGCTGTGATTTCACAGCTCTGCTGGAAGCCCTTGCTGTCATTCTTGAGACTCCACGTGCTGGCTTCCAGCTCTCCAGGATGGATGTTCCCTGGCCTTCCCTCTTTTAGCACGTTGAACTTCTCAGTTTGCCTTTTGCCTCCAATGTGTTTATTTCCTTGTCTAAATATTCAGTCTCTGCAGCCTTTCCCCACATCCAGTATCATTGTAGAGGAGAGTAATAAAAGCTGCTTCCTTCTTGTATGCCTAGAAGATCTCTAGTTCAGCTCCCAGCATCATTGTACCACAGCCTCACTTCTCTCCTTGCTCTCATTTGCCTGCATGGCCAAAAATCTCTGTGTTAATTACTGATTACCTTGCAAGCAAGCCCAGCATGGCCCACTGCTCCACCTCTCCACCTGGCTGTGGGCTGTGCAGCTCTGCAGGGCTCCCTCCCCACCAGCTGGCAGTGGCAGTGCTGATTCTCTCATCCTACCAGCAAGCTGGTTTTCCTCATTATTTTGAGTTCTCTTTCTCCGGGCTGTACAGCCCAGAGCTGCTCAGACACTTGGTGCTGCAAACATCCCCTGTGCTCCGGAGCTGCCTGCAGTTCTGCTATGTGGGGGCTTTCCTTGCACCTGCGTTACTCCGATGTTCCCCTGCTCCTGTTACTATGCCGAAAGCCTGCCTTGCCTCAGAAAGTGATTCCCTATTGTCCCAGGAGTGCTGGGATGTTGGTGACCATATCCAGCTCTGTGCTGGTGGCATGGGGCTCAGGTGTGGGTCAGGCAGGTGAGCTGAGCTTGTCTTCTCCCAGATGCTGTACAGGGGTCCAAAAAAATGTCTTTAAACTTTAGAAAAACCTTCTTCCATATTAAACCTCTTGTTCCCTTATCAGCCTGGAGTTTACCCTGAGTCCCAGATCTACTTGCTTCCATGCTTTTTTACAGCTCTGTAAGCCTGCAGTTGCAGTTGATGCTCAGGAAAATTCATCACAAAAGTCAGCACATAAATTATTCAGCTCAAAGACCTCAGCTCCTTCTTGTTCAAAAGATGCGTGCTGACAAACACCAGTGTACAAACAGCGGAGTCCTGGGGGGTTGCTGGTTGCAGATGGGTCCCTGAGGCAGGAGGGGCAATTCTTGCTGTAGGTAACTGTGTGGGAGCCCTGTGGGAGGGAGCGGGAGCGAAGCTCTCTACGTAGGCTCAAACTCTGTACTTTTTGCATAGTTTTCAGCTGTATTATTCATATAGTTACTGACTTCTGCTCCTTCATTTGGTGTCTTAGTAGTACAAAAACTGATTATGTAGAGTGCTGCTTTGCCTAAAGAATAATCCCAACTAATGATGGAACATTGACAAAACCCTTTTTTGTTTATTTCTTTCTTTCTTTTCTTTCCTTGCTTTTTTTTTTTTTTTTTAAGCAGTGTTTTATCATCTCCTTATGTCTGTTAGTCCAGAAATCTGTTACTACCTGGAGAATCCAGTGATGGTGCCTCCATGCCATGTGGCTGCTTGTCTCTGTGCATGTTATTTCTGTGCTCTGGGTTCTCATTCTCCAATGTCTGATGCATGAGGTAGGAGAGAAGGGGGCGAAATGAATACATCAGAATAATGAGGAAGGGAACTTGCTCCATTCTCATTCAGAGTTTTGAGCAGCCTATATGAAAACCCTTTTTGATGAAACTCAGAGTGTATGAGCACTCGTTCTCAGCAAAGAAACAGTATTAATAGACAATTGCAAAACTTCTTTCCACAGGAAAGGGCCTTGCAGCCTGAGGCAACATTTCCACAGTTTTCCAATGGCTCTGGTCACTTATAAATGGGTTTTCTCTATTTTATGTAGCTGTGGTCTGGCACATTGTATGACAGGGGAAAATTTCAAGTTATGGTTTGCAGACATGGGTTTACTTAAGTCCTGCACAGACAGAATAATAACTGCCTGTCTTTTCTGCACTGGAACAACTTCCTGCTCAAACAGCAGACTTTGGATGTCCTTGGGTTCTCTAAGTGCAGGATGATTCTGTCCTCTCTGACATGTGAAAATATACATTGAGTCTTTTGACCCCTGTTCTCAGGACAAAGTGTGAAGTCCTCTGAATTTTATTTTCAGCTGACTTCTGCAGTAGGCAGGTAATAAAGATTTCTTATTCCTTTTGTGCCTCAATTCGTGCCTGGGTCACTTACAGGCTTCCCACACATCTTGAAAATAAACACTGCAGAAACTGTTTCTTGTGTCAAAGGTATGAAAAGCAAAGCTGCTGCGTTCTTGTTG
Organism: Oxyura jamaicensis; assembly: GCF_011077185.1. Lineage (NCBI taxonomy): Eukaryota > Metazoa > Chordata > Aves > Anseriformes > Anatidae > Oxyura > Oxyura jamaicensis. Next base: position 13,233,214 of record NC_048901.1, on the reverse strand, counting down.
TGCTGGTCTGGGAGGAGTCACGGTGCCTGGAAGGATGGCTTCACACGCTGTGGTGTGCTCTCTGATCTGCTGCTGCTGATATGCCTGTGCTTGTAAAGTCTGGGTCAGGGACCTCTGGTTCTTAATGCTGACTTTTTATTTTACAACTTGATTAGCAGAACGAACTATACTCATGGCTGTAGCAGCAAATAGCTGAATGCAGCCTGCTCATGGCCAAGCCCATGAAGAGCAGACGTAGTTTGCATAAGTTCACAACCTGCGCTGACAATTTCCTTCATGTGGGATGTAAGCACCAGCTTCATAATGTCTTGTTCCAACAAGGCAAAAAACTAGGTGGTAAAGCAGATATAAGAGGCCCTTGGAGACACATGGAAGGGAAATGCAGGAGAACTCCCCTTGCTGTCAGCAGGGCTTACATCTGCACCCAAAACTGTCTTGAATGGTTTTCCCAGGTGATGATGCTCACCAAGGGTCTGTGTGTTTGCCAGTGGTTTTGGATGTGCACTGAAAGTAGCATGCACATTGATCTGTAGTGCAAAGAGAAAAGTATGCACTAAAAATACTAAAAATTCAAGTGAAAATATCCTCACGGGTGTCCAGTTTCACCTGGTGTCAGAAAGAGTGTTTGTAAATCAACACCAGGTCTTCATGTCTAGAAGAAGAGCAAGTTAATTATTCCCTGCCTGACACAAAACTGGTTTTGTGTGATTTGCGGATTCTGATCCTTGTCTCCTTAATCTCTTTTTTTTTTCTTTCACCACCCACACAAAGCTTTTTTTCTACTTAATTCGAACTCCTGCCTGATGGTATGAGTTATTACCTCCATTCATGGTGCCAGGCTCCAAATACTCTGCTGGCAGCCTCCTGCCCCAGCCAGTGGGAGCAGCCCCGTGGTGCTGGACACCCATGGGGAGCAGCACGTAGCCTGACTGCTGTCCCCTGCAGGACCTGCAACATCTGTACAGCCTGTGAGACCTACAGCCGACAAGGGCTGTCCATCCATCGTCACAGCAGGATGCCTGGGGTGCTGCAGAGCTCTGCAGGCAGCACAGCACCATTTCCTTAGTCAAAGTCTGCATAAATAAAGTTAATTGAATAGCAGCCCAAGAGAAAACCTTATTTTGTAAATTCTGAGCAAACCTAATCCTGTATCCTAATCTAACTTCCCAGTGAAAACTTATTTTTGTGAAACTTTTAAAACAGCACAGTTCACCATTCCTCTACATCACTACCTGGCAGGGTATGTTGGTATATCTGCCCAAATGTGCACAGGTACAGCAGCAAACAAATTTCAACATGAATAACACTCACAGTTTTGTATGTAAATTTTTGCTGACTTCATTTTTTTAAACCCCAAATCCCATACTATAAGCCATGGCTTGGGCAGACCAGATAAACCAGAAAAGAAAGCCCATATTGTGGATTATGTGAAGGCATTTTCCATGAGAAAAGCCATGCCAGAGGAATGCTTCTAAAAGCAGGTCCTTCTGCAGCCTTTCCATGCTCAGGACAGCAGAGTCCAGCATACTTTTTCCGCTAGCCACAGCAATTCAGAAAATGCATCTCATCTGCAACACAAAGGCTTAAGGAGATACAGGGTGGTCGGACCTAACTCAAGAGCATGATGCTGACAGTCCTGTACCAGAGTTGTGCTGGAACAGCTGGTCCCTTGCTTGGCTTCCAGAGAAGAGAGCTGGCATTTCTGAGCCTGGGCACTGCTCTCACTTGCTCTTCAATGAAGCTCCTCTAACCTGAGGTGAGCTGAGGTGGAAAGATGAGCAACAAATTACGTTGCTATAGAAATCCAGGTATACAACCCATACTAGTGCTGTTTGCCACACAGAGCTGTGTTTGGATGTGGGAATCATGTTTTGGCATGAAGAAGACCAGGTTAGACTGGACTGTGCAGTGAAGCCGTGTCTTGAAGGGCTGACCCGAATCAGTCTGGCAGGCCGTGCAAGTTGCAGTGTCCTTAGTCTCCAGCTGGCTTCCAGAGACCACTTAGTGGTCTTCAGAAGCATTGCTCTGCAGAGGTGGTGAACTCTTTCAGCTCCCTGTGCTTTAACAGCTGTGTGGTTTCTTGTTTTACTTTTTTTTTTTCCACAGCTGGGAAACTGGGCCTCATGGTTCACGTACTAATGCATAAAGAAGTGGACTTTCAAAGGTGCTATGTTAACACTTTTTCCACTGTGAACCGTTGTGGTCCTGTTCTGTCTTTTAAAATATTCAGCTGGTAGGAAAGCTACTGCATGTGTTTCTGAGGTCCTCATTTTCAGTTTATTTCTAGTAGGAAGCTTTTAGTGATTCAGATCTCACCTGTGTTTCTACCTCTTACCTTCTCATGCCTACTACAGAGCAGAGCTGTCATGCTGGTTTTTACTAAGGAGTTTTCTTCAGAAAAATAAAGGAGCATTGGAGCTAGGCCTTGAAGTTATTAAAAATAAGTTTTCATATGTAAATTCACCTGAACTACTTCCCTCCTTACTAAAATTTCTGGAGGAGAAATAGGTCAGTTGATGAAAAATATCACCCATTTGAGTATCGCTGTGGTGCTGCAGAGATGGGCACTCAGGGCCCTGTGTGTGCACACCAAATGTCCCCAGTTCAGACAAATCCTCCTTCTGCCCTCTGTTGGACTGTGCTTTTTAGGTTTAGTGCTCTATTTGCGAATTGCAAAGGCACATCCATGAGTAACCACACTTCTGTGTAAGGTTAACCAGCCATGGTAAAAGGCTTTTTAGTTAGCAGCTTGACACACAACACTGCGCTGCTAGCAGGCAGCAGCAGGCTTACGTGAGCTCTGCAGACTCATGAAGACGATGGCTATGAAGGGGATACAGCTTGGGGATGGGGAGTGGACTTTATATGACTGTATATAGATAAATAGTGATGTGGAGCAGCTGGCAAATGTTCACAGCAAGCCATGAGGAAAGGACCGGGTGGACAAAGGCGCTGACATGTTTGGTTTCTGAAGGAGGTGCAGAGATCTCTGCATGGTTCCCACGCCTGTTCCAGACTAAGGGCTGTTAATTTTCTGGCTATGCAATTAGCCTGGCTGTGAAAGCTCAGTGATAGATATTTTGCTATGTCCCTTGGGAATCTGGTTCATTAGTTTATAATTTTAATTAAAACTGTGCTTCTTAATTTCTTTGAACTGCACTGACTTCACTGGAGTTGTGCCATTATCTAGTGGAGCAGGAGGACACACCTGATGCTGGCTGTAATCACTGCTCTGCATGATCCCTAAGGACAACCACAGTGCTCGGGTACTTTTAGCACTTACAGGCACTTTTTACTGGGAGCATTTTTCTGATACATGGCTGATCCCATCTCCTGTACCCAGTCATGACTTCTTTGGGACCCATTTCTGCTCCTATCCCTGCTGAGCAAGCCATTCACCTCCTCAGTGCTGCAAGACTCTGGAAACACCTTCAGTGGTGGATCAGGAGTAGAAGTTAAAGGGGCAGCATGACAGGGTGGGTTTGTGTGATCCCCACAGCGTGTTGCTGGTCATAGAAATTAGAGTAAAAAATGAGCGTAGAGATAAAGAACCGCCTTCCCCCCCCACAGTAGCGCGGCCACACACACACCGTAACTGGTGTTGCCTGGCTGGTATCCAGCCACATCAGTCAAAAAATTACTGGAGATTACCAGGGGTGAGATGTATTATGCATTCTGCAGAGGCTGAACAATGAAGTTAACCTACAAGTGAGGAAAGAGCCCGTGCCAAGAGATTTTATCTTATGTGAATGAGCTGGATACTGAAGGGCTCCTGACTTTTATGAAAGGCAGGAAACTCAAGCTACTACTTTATGAGCTGAGAGCTTTGACCACTGTGAAGCAACATCTGTGTCATTAGCTTGACTGGATGGCCCCGGATGTGTCAGGACACCAGCGGTGGCTAATGCTGCCAGAAATGCTCCCGACTCCCTCAGAAGCCACCGCTCCCAGCACCCCCACTGCCCTGATGGGTGACGGGGTTGGGGACTGCTGATGCTCACCGGGCATCCCCCAGCCAGCCCATGCTGCTCAGCCTCACCATGCTGCTGTTGGTGGCTGAAATTACTGTTTTCTCTCTTGAGTGTGTGTTTTGGTCTATTTTAGAGGGCAGTAAGTTCTCCTTTGTCTTAATCATGTAGCCTAAACTACTCAGACGTTTACTGCTTTGTGTCTCTTGGAGTTGATGCAGCTCTCCTGCAGGTAGGTGGCAAGAGCTGCCTTCGCTTCTTGTGCCAGCCCCATGTGGAAATACGAAACTCAGTGGCAGACACTTAAGGACCAATGCAGTTAATTCCTTTTCAGGCTCACCCTTCCTCTATCACCTCTGTTATTCATTGCTTCCCTAGTAGCTGGTAGTGGTTCCTTTCACGTCTTTTAGCTCAAGTGTCTTCAATTTGCTAATCTCCCTTTGATGTCACTGTCAGCTGCTTCTCTGAAATCCGAAGAGATGAGCTCTAAGGGGCTTCCTTTGACTTTCAAAGGAAGAAAGAACAAAATCTGACAATGTTTCTCTTTGCAAAGTCCATATTTAATGTTGTTGTATTTTGCATTATCTCTTACTCTTTCAAAATTTGTTTTTAAGACCCAGGTTTCTACTGCAGTTAGACTACTGGACCTCGAGTTTACATCATCACTTATTCCCTTCTTAAGTATAGATATTATTTTGCTTTTCGATAGTTATATAACAATGTCCCAAACCTGAGAGACATACTCAAATTCAGCTATTTCTGCAGATTCATGTGACAGTCCACTCTAATGGAGTACGTGAAACTGCTTTTTACTCATTTCTGGGCTGAAAAAATAAAAAATCCTACTGAAGTATTTATCTTATCTATTTTGCCTTCTACTCATAGTCACCGTTACTGTTGTCCTATTGAAAACCAGGACCAAGAGTTAACTAATCTTGGGCCATCCTGAGATAAGTATTTACCCCATTTTCTCTCTAAAAGACCATTCATTTTGCTTTTTCTCATATAGTTGACTGAACTTTTCTCTTTGTTTGATATCCATTGCCAGGTGTTGGTTGGTCTGAGAACTGCCAGAGGTGACAACCAAGTGTTTTTTGACCTGTCGGGTATTGGTACCTTGCTTTTATTCCTTTTTGCATTCCATTTGTAGTCTCTGTATGCTCCAGCTACTCTTCTGGTGAAATGGGGATCTGGGCTTGCAGTGCTGCCATGCCTTATCCCTTCTGCATGAGATTCAAGTCCCAGAATTCAGAATTAGACCTATGTTTCTTTCAGGTTTAGTCTAAATGAAAGAAGTATGTGCTCAATTTATTTTTTTCAACAAGTTTTCGCACTAGCTACAGAAGCAACTGTCACTGCATTTTGCTCTCGAGGGTTATGTGCCTCCTGTGGCACTGCCACCACCTGTCTCTGCATTTTGCATCCCCTTCCCATTGCCTTCAAGGCTGTCCTCATCTTTATCTCCACTTCCCAGGCAGATAAATCCCTGCGCTCTTGCTTGCTGCCCTTGGCTGGTGACTGCTTAACTCCTTTGCTCTCCTGCATCTGTCAGTGCTGCCCTTTCATTTAGTGCTCAGCAGTTCATGGTCCATCAGCTGAGAGTGAAGCTGAAGTAGGAAAGGGCTTATTCATGCGGATCAGGTGATGGGGCACTCCTGCAAAGTCTGGGCCAGGGAACAAAGCATTTTTGGCGCTTGCCAAGTAGCCTCTAAGGATGCAGAAACCACCTCCTGTGCAACAGAGGGGATCCAAGCCTCCCCACACAGCTATGGGGTGCATGTGGTTGCACAGCACAACACAACGTTTGTGGCTCCTATGCCCTTGGAGGAACAGGCAGACAGAACCATAGCTGGTTTTTGCCTCCTATCTACTTATTAGCCTTAGCTAAAAATTAATAGCATGCAACTTCCACCATAACTGCAGACTTGGGCAGCCAAAGACTTCCCCTTGTTGCAGTTTGTAGATATTCACAGTCTAGTTAATTATATAATTGAGATGTTTCCAGTGATTTAAAAGACTTTGGACTAAACTGTTGGCATAATGGGAAAAACTGAAAGCCAGAGTCAGGGGGAATCAAGAATGCAACAGAAGTCTTTGAACCAGCTTTTGATTTACATATGAATAACGCTGATCTGCAGAGGGAATTGTGTCCAGCCATCCCCAACAGAGGCACTGGGCAGGAGTCGGCTCCTTGCTGGGAATGCTCCCCCAGTTCCTATTAGGCTTATTTTCACTCCTGTGCTCTCATGACCATGTATTTCTGCCTAGTTACGTGGGATCTCATCCAGATAAAAACATCCTTGATCCCAGGGACACTGAGCCACGGAGTCCAGCGTGACTGCAGTGCACAGGATAAGGCCAGCTACGTAGTCCTGGAGGCCGGCGATCCATCACATACTGATAGAGAACACATCACAAGGAAGGCGTTCATGTGTTTTGGTGATGGTGGTGGGACCCCGCTGCAGTGACGCTTGCTCTGCTGTGTGGGCAGCAGGCTGCTCCTCTGTGCTAGGCTGCAAGCACTGGCCTCACGACCTGCGTCAGCTGCTTGCGTGGCTGTTGAGCAGGTCTGCCACTCCCAAGGGTGCCGGAGATGAAGGACTTTGTGGGGTTTTTACTTAGAGGAAGCACTCAAGCACAGCGTATAGCCTATAAACTGCTTAGGAGACTCTAAGCTTTACTTACTGCTCCTTCTGGGGTAACCGGCGTCATGTGCCTAGTCTGACTAATGCTTTTTAAAATGCAGTAGATTAAAGGTGAATGTGTTGTTTTGGATTTAGCAGTGAAGTGACAGCATTTCTCATCCCTGTTCGCACACAGCTAGTCAGGGAGGATAAGCACTTCCCCTTCCTGAAAGCTGCAAGTCATCCTTGAATGTAACGACTGCACTTTGCTGATCACATCCGTGCCCTCTGCACGCATGTCTGTGCAGCACACCTGCGTGATCTTGCCCTAAAGTTGTGCTATGTGGTGGTATGCTAGCAAGTCCAAGCTATGAACTTTCACTTACAGGTGTTTTTATTTCAAACGCCCTGGGTATGATTTTTCTGAATGTGACCTAGGAAGGCGTAGTGGGTTCATTCTTTGTTTTCAGTATTACCTCACCACAAGAAAGGGGGGACTAGCCATTTGTTTTGAGGGATGCACAAGAAAGAAAGGTCTCAGTCTGCATGCCTCTCCATGCCCAGGCTGATGGTTCCTAAAGGGGGCTCTGCAGCCATACACTTCAGCTCCTGGATCCAATAATTCTAGCATGAGTGTAACTGGGGTTTAAACTGCACTTTGATTTCCAAATGGTCTGATGGTCTGAACAAGCCTTGTTCAGACCTGGAGGCCACCCCAGATCCCTTCAGCACTGTGGGATGCTCAGTGTTATGTCTGAGACTCATAGCGTTGAAGGAGACAGCCAGCCCTCGCAGGCTGCACTGGTACCCTGTGTACCCAATTGTCTTCTCTTTCCCTTCTGATCTCTGTTGCCTGCCTTTTGGTGCGTCAAAACTCATTTTTCCACTTGGCCCTTCCCCCAGTGTTTTGGTGGTGACAGCTTTTAACTGAACTAGTTTTTGGAGTGTCTTGCTTTGGTTGCAGGGAGGAATGGGGCAATATTAACAGGCTTTGTTTTTACTTATGGGTACTCTGCTCTGTGCCTGCAGTGTGCTGCAGGATATCTCACCCTTGTCTTGCTGGAGCTGGTTTGGACTAACCCCACATTCACAGCAATTTATATTTAATCTGCTGTCCAGATCCAGTGCTTCTGAGCCACCTCAGTCCATGTGCCTACTTCTCCATCCTATTTTGGGCTCCTTGGTGTGCTTTGACGCTGCTTCTGTGTAGCTCAGCCTTCCAAGCTTCAGCTTACGTGAAATCCCCAAGACAGCCAGCTTATGTCACCATCATCCATCAGGGACAGCCACACAGAAATCTTCAGCTCAGTAGATCTGCTCTTGCTCCCATTCCTCATGGAAGAGGAAATAAAAGCTTACTGAGAAGGCAGGCACACCGCAGAGCTGCGTGTGCAACTTCATGACATTTGAAAGGAAGAAAATAATGTAAAGCACAGATTTGTTGCAATCCCCATTCTTAAATGTTATGTAAAGTAATTGTTTGGTACTGCATTAGGACAAAAAAATAAGTACCTTGTATTAAAGTGGTTGTTATTCTCTTAGAAACACAAAACCTTTGAGGAGATGGTGTCAAAGTGTCCTATAGAGCCTGCCTGAGTGGGCCCAAGGTGCTGCATACAGACAACGTATGCCACCTGCCTCTTTCTTTGGCGGAGCCTGGCCTCATCCCGCACCCCTTCTGTCTCCTGTGGCTGGGTCGAAGGAGGCTCTAGGTGAGAGACCGTGAAGAATTTCCATGGGTGTCTCATAAAGGGCTGCTCTGCAGTGGTTTTGTTCTGCAGAAAGCCCAGCAACTTTTCTACCCAGCTAACCCCTACCTCAACCTTGTGGTCAGCTCAGGGCAACATGCTTCGACCACGGTCACTCGTTACAGCAGAGCCCCACAAGTGGCTCTGCTGATGGTCATGGTGACTTGGGTCGGGCCGCAGGTGGCCTTGCCTCAGGTGGCCTTGCCTCAGACAGCCTGTTCCAGCTGCCCACCCCAGCGACACACAGGGCCAGGACCATGGCTGGAACAGGGGGTGAGCAGCCCAGGACTCAGCTGCCTCAGGGACAGACACCAGTGAGCATCGAATGAGGGCAGCAGAGCAAGGCACCGTAGCAGAGCCCTGATCATCACAAGAGCAGGCTTCCTGCTGCCACCGCATCAGAGGTGACAGTGTGTGACACCACGTGCCGTATTAATCAGGTAGCTATTATCTGCTGCTCGATCACTTTTGGCCCTCATCAGATCTACATGCTATTTGTTTCCTAAACAGCCTCCTGCCATGCTGTTAAGTAATGTGAGAACTGCATGCTTGAGGAGCTGGATGCAGGGCTGCTCTGTTGAATGGCTGCTGTTCTGTGTTGCAAATTAATGAGATTGCACTGGGTTTGTAATCAGCAACAATTAACTTACCACAGAGGTTGCAAGAGAAATCTCCAGCCCACATCACAGGCACTTCTGATCCCTTTTTGCAGAGCAGGGAGCCATAGCTGCCATGCCTTGCACAGACATGCTGTTTTCTGTACAGAAACAGGGCTGGAGGTGTCTGCAGGGCTCTGACCGAAATCACGAGCTGGGAGCCAGGAAGGGAAGAGCCTGGAGTTAATGGGGGCCGTCAGGGACCCCTCCTGCCAGCCCTGTGCACAGCCGAGGGCAGTTCCTGGTACCAGGGATGCAGCTAAAGCTGAACTCTGCAAATCCCACTGGGAGCCCGAGGAGGATCCCAGCTTGCTCCGCAGCCTGGCACTTCTCTCACTTCCTTGTGGTGGAAAGGGCGTTTAGAACACTCCCTAGGCCTGAGCCTCTATTCAGGACCTTTTTGTCCAAAAATTGCTACATCTGCATCAAGTCTCCTTAAAAAGTTCTGGTGCCCCTCCTGGGCTGTGCTGCTGCAGTGAACCCCTCACTAGCTCCATGTTGTACTGAGGATGCTTTCCCCCCACGAGGAAGGAGCTCCAGGCTCGCTGTGGTGGCATCGTGCCACCCCGCAGCAGGGCTCAGCACTGCCCCTCTGATGGAGGCAGGGACCCAGCTGGCCAGCCAGCTGCTTGTGCAGATAATTGCAGTATCAGTGAGATGTAATTAGATCATGTTTATTTCATCATCGGTTATGCCAGGCTCTTATGGAGACATCTTTATTGCCTTAAATTTAAATTAATTAATTAAATTGCTGATTTAGTCAAGCATCACATACAGAAGTGGAGAAAGATTAACATCTAAAACCTATGTAAGGCTTACAGGGCTTGCCTGTTCAACATGCTTCACTCCTCTCTAAAGACTTGATCTTGCTAGGTCAAGAAACATAAAATGTATCAAACACAAGTGGGCTGGATGTAGGATCAGTCCAAACTTGCTTCATCCATTGCTGGGAACTGCTCTATTTTTGCACATGTCCTGGATATAAACTGTCTCGGCTGGTGGGTAACTGAGGAAAGCTGTGATGTGCCTAGCCAGGAGGCAGCGTTGTTTGGGGTATTGCCTGAATTCAGGGGCACTTGCACATGTGGAAGTCAGGGTGGCTCCAGCATCTCTCTGTGTCCATGCTTTCTGGATGGTTTTTTGAAGTAAACTTATGCAGCTTGTCACTGCTTTTGAAGTCCTTTTGTAACCTTCTCTCCCTCTGCTGTCTTCCTGCCTGCTCCCAAATCAGTGTAGCTGTTCTGACAGCTCAGGGACTGGTGTTTTATTTCTGTCATTCCATTTTTTCTGTTGCATTGTTAGATCAAGACGGTTGTCTCTTCTCTTTCACTGAACCTGCTATAATGTAAGAGCAGCAGTGACAGAACGGTATTAATTCATCTACAGATATTTATTGGCAAAATTCTCACGTCCCCCAAAAGCAGAGGAACTCTGTGCTATCCTTAGCATTTAATTACAGTATTTTGTGATGCACTTAGGCTGGGTTAAGCAGGTACTGCTCCTTTGGCATCTGTGAGGTAGGTGCCTTGTTTGGGATCCAAGTTTGGCTGTTCAATTCTAAACACTATTAGACTTCAGATGAAATTGCTTCCAGCTGCTTTCACAAAGCCTGAGTATTGCCAGGGTCCCACATGATGTCCCTTTTCTGCCAGACTGTGGCCTCCCATAGAGAGTTCTTCGAAAACCAGTTTCAACAAAAACAAAATATTTTGGAATATAATTGCCTCTCACCCCCTTAAATTTCATTGTGCTCCAAAGAGTTTCCTGTAAATAGATTCCACTCTTTAGAAGAGCCTTGTTATTCTTCAGTGCTGATGGAAGCCAGCCCTCACCAGGCTCCGCTCCATTAGTAATTCTTGGACAGGCAGTGCTCAAATAGCTCGTTATGTGATAAAACGTCACATTTCTTCTCCCCACCACCACTTGTGCTGATATTCAGCTCTTGCAGGAAACCATATGGCTTCCAGAAGTCTACCCACATACCTATACATGCCTACGCAGCCCATGAGTCACATTTACTGTTTGGATGCCCCCTGAGTCACGCTGAAAATCTGTGAAATTTCCATGTCTATTTTCCATGCAATCTCTTAAGAACTTTAGACAATTATGCATAACCATTTGCATATGTATGGCTTGTCCCATTCTGTTCTAAGCTGCATGGATGTAAATGTGCTGGTGGTACTTATTTTGGGGAAAATTTTATCTAGATAGTTGCGGAGTATTGAGGGTAGCTGCTGTATGGCCCTTGGTGGGGTTTGGGCATCCTCTGAGCACACCTGAAGCTCTATAGCACATCCTGGGGACTGACTAAACCCCAGGCCAGCAGGGCTCAAGGAGAAGGGGCACACATCCGTCTTCATGTCATCAACTCCTCAGCTGCATGGACTCAGTCTCAGCTGGGCATCAGGCAGGGCTGTCTGTCCTCCACCAGTCTCACTATATGGTAATCCTGCTTTCTCAGCACAGTGTAGGCAATGTGTGAACTCTGACTGTTGCTTTTTGCAGAGAAAAAGAGGGAAAAGTGTGTTCTATCTTCCTCTGTAAAGGGCCAGCACAGAAGATGCATTACATCCCAAATTAAGAACAGCAGCCGCAAGTGATGCTGTAGCAGCTATGAGTGATGTAATGAGCCTTATCAGAAACAGCTATTTTTGCAGCTGTACCCCAAATGCTAGTGTTGTTAGGTGTCAATTTGAAAAATGTCACAACCTACCTAAGGACAAGGAATGTGTAGTTACACTGTTCTGCTTCGGAGCATGTCAGTTGTCCCTTTGCAGTAAAGGCTCCACTGTCCCCATGTAAGCATTCCCCAACCCAGTCCTGTGGCCTAATACAGTCAGAAAAAGCCACAGAGGCTATTTCTTCATATAACACATGTGAGAGCTTTACATAAGTGGAAGAACCAATGTGAGACTGTAGGGAATATTGTGCCATAACTTAGCATAGTAAAATTGCCAGAAATACTCATTAGAGCAAACGATCCAGCCGCCTCCCCCACTGTGAGAGAATGTTACTATACTCATCTGCCCCAAAACATTGCTCCGTAGTGGCAGGGGCTTTCCTAGTGTCACTACAATGTTTTGAAGCGTGCCTGACCTGGGAAGCAACCCATGGGCACACAAAAACATTGCTAATTTAGACCCTCTCAACCCCCCCACTCAGATCTGTACTGTTTCAAAATATTTGTTCTGTGGAACATATAAAACCCCACAAATATTTGAAGAGTGTGCTAGTAAAGCTGGATAAGCTGCTATATGGTATTCTACCAAACAATATTGATAACTGTTGCTGGCTAAGAGGATTTAGAGGCAAATGGTTATTCTGACATGGGGAGTAAGTTTATTTCAGCCCATTTCCCAAAGGTGTAGTTGGTGTAGGCAGTTTTGGTATTTCTTATCAGCAGTCGTATCTGAGATAACACAGAGGAAATGTTTGTGCCAAGGCAATGTTCAGGTGCTTTGTAAGACAGCTTGAAGAAAGCTTTCCTTTGTTTGCTTGCACAGCATCTGTCCTGGGAGTTCACTGCATTCAGGACTGGCAATATGGAACCCTTCAAAAACTTCAAAAGCATTTTTATTGACAATAAAAATTATTTTGAGTATTATTTCAGTAAACTGCAAGGTATACTACACGTAGGAGAGCAGAGAGCAGAGTTAATGGATCATGCGTGCATGGGATCACAGAAGAGCTTCAAGAGAAAGCTCCCCTGGAAGCTGCTTTGCTGCACAGGGTGCAGTGAGTGTCGGTGTGCTGAGCCCTGCTGGAGCACTGCCAGGGGAACCATCCTGCCTGCAAGTGGGAGCTGCTATGTAACGAACACACGGCTTCTTGAAATAGTCAGTAAAACGGTACCTAATAGGAGCTTAGTAAGAGCTGGGTGTCTTAGATCCCCGCTGGCTTGTGCTGCTCCAGTGACACAACCTAGCAGTGACCCTTATTTTGCAGTTCCCACACTCCACCTCCTCTTTCCTTCTAGCTGAGCAGTTTTCCTCAAATGGCCTGTGGATCTCTGTAGGATAGCCTACTTTTAAGGATGTTGGAAAAGTGAACCAAGAAATTAAGCTTATCGTTTAATGGATCTAAAAATTACTCCCCAGGTCTGCATGGACTTTGAAAAGCTTCCTGGGGTCTGTGCAATGAAAGCCTATGTTCTGCTTTCAATATAGCATTGCTGCGACTGTTGGGGTCCAAGGATGGTGCTTTCATTCTGACTGTGCTCATTGTGGAGTGATTCCCTGGGCTTCAACAGTGGCACTGTTGTGAGGGTTTGGGCTCGGGCTGCCAGGGGCTGGCATTCTGCTTTCCATTGTGGGCACCAGCAGTAAAACAGAGTTGGTTCATGAGCAGGCTGTTAAAATCTGCAGGGTATTTGGAGGAGTTTTATGTATTTTCCACATCTTCAAGTCCTCTCCATCCATCCAGAGAGTGTGCAGAAATAGCTTGCTGCAAAAATATAAAAAGCAGCAAGCGTTTGTATTATGGGGAAATGCCAATTTAAACTCATTGGGTCTAGTCCAGATAGTTTACTTACCAACGCTTACAGCATGGGTAGAGAAATTTATGCGGGATCATGAATCAATGAAGGCTGAAAGTTAGAAGGCTCTCCTTTGACCCCCTCAGTGGCATGACCGTGGCCAGCAGGGCATCACATCCTGGCGTGGACAGCATGGTGCTGCTTGTGCTGGGGCTGCATGGAGCAGGATAGCAGCAGAGCTGGGCGCTTCCTAACTAATTACAGAAGCTGCAGAAACGAAGTGCACATAAGGAATCGAGCAAGTGAGATCCAAGGGGGCTGCTTTGTTCTCATGCAACTTCCCTTTGATGCTTGCAGTTCTGTGGGCCTACATGAGAATCAGACACAATGAGTATCTGGCACCTTATTCCAGCCAGATAGAAATTAGCATACCTCATTTGCTAATTCCTTGAAGGTATGAGCTGTTTCTGACATAAATAGGAGCATGAGGCTCACTGTACAGGTACTAACTACAAAACCATCATTTTAGTTGCGTTAAACCAGAATGGAAAAAAATGAAATCTGCACAGGCAAAATGATGCATCAAATTCACTGCAACTACACCAAAGATGTTCTCTGCATAAATAGCTTTAACAAAGAGTAATTAACACAGCAAGCATGTTTCATCACATAATATTGTTAAAGAGATTAGAAACAAAGTTAGTTAATCTCATCTGAATTGTAATGTATGCCATAAGTAATGATAAAGTTTTCTTTCTTTGGACTAATTGTTTTGATTTAAATGGCAATGACTTTGGAGTCTAAATTAACTGTTAGCAATGAAACTGGATGCTTACTCCAGCATGTGATAGAATTATAATCAAATGAGATTTTAATTAATAATTGAGTAAGTCCTTAGTGAGTTTATGAAATATGAGGCATGCTCTACATTTGCATTCTGCCCTGAGATCTGTGAGAATACTGAGCTGTTTCTGATTAGGAAAGTAAATAGATGTTCTTTCATCCAAACCAGTGGTGGACTGAGCTCTTCTCTTGAGCCTCTGCATCTACTCTTGGTGCACAGAACTGGCAGTTCACAGCAATCCTTGATCAAAACCAGAATTTCAATGCAGCTTTGATGAGAGAACTGCCATTCTCCCTCACAAGCTGAATTTTATCCCTTCCTTGATATGATAAAGTATAAAGCAGTCAGCAACAAAATCCTAGCAGAGTTTTTAGTCTCCCTCTGTTCGTCTCACAGTAGAAGGGCGTACTGAGTGTTTTACTCTGCCAAAGATGTCTTCAGAGATCATCAGAATAGTCCTCAGTGCTCCTGGCTTCCAGCAGCTGGTTATCTGAGAGTTACCTGAGTACCTTACAACTGTGTCTGGGCCACCTGCCAGAGGACCCCAGAAACATCAAGAATGAAAGCACAGGAGTGTGTGTGAGAGAGAATTTACTACAATAACACAAACCCCAAATCTACACTGTTGTAGCCTGCTTCCTCTCAGTATATAGAGTTCAATGCACTCGTAGCCTGGATCTGGCTGTGAAACTTGCTTTTCTATTTAAACACGTGGTGCAGTGTTGGTCTATTGGAGGTGAATGGCACCGAGACTCTGGGAAAAGGAATTGAAAGGACGTTGTTCACGTAGGAACAAATATTTTACCACATTCAGCCTACTGTGCTGTGTGGCTCCTTCAAGTCCCACCTCAAAACCATCTCAGTGACTTGTCTGCACTCTTCTAGTTAGGAAGCAGCTTCAGACCACACTGCCCTTGTCCCAGGAAGCCTTCTGCTCTCTGGGGAAACCCAGGTCTTTCTCTTCAGTAGCTCTGCTGACCTGAGAGTGTCCTCCAAGGCACTCCACTCTGTTCATCATCCCAGGAGCCTTCCTCTGCCTCCTTCTAGTGTGAATTCACCTTTGTTGAATGCAGATGGCCGCTGCTGTATATTGTTCCAGGTGAGGTCTCACTGGAGTTTTGTACAGGGTGATTAGAATAACTCTACCTGCTGAAAATCTCTCCCCTGAAACTTGCATCAGTCATCTCCCCCCCTTTTGGTCACATCTCACTAAGGGCTCTCAAGTCATTTTGTGTTGAATATCCACATTTCTTGCCTCTCCCTTTGGTCTGGTGTGACTTTGATCTCTACACTATTTAACTTCACAGCATTTCTTTCTGAAACTCTTCGCGTCATCCTATGCTTCTTCTACATGTATCTCTCCTCAGAGTTCAAAATATTTACTCATGAAAGAAAAGACAAGATACTTTACCTTTAGGTCCTAGTCTACATAGTCTCCACATCCAAAAATAAAGGAACTTCGCTGCTTTCTGCATTAAGCAAATACACATATAAAACCCATGTGCCAGAAAAGGACCTGCACATCACTGAGTCAATGTTTTCTTTTGTCAAATTTCTAAATTATCAAGGAAATGGGACAAGAACTGCAAGCATACACCTGTCTTCACATTTTTCTTGCCCTTATGAGTCAGTCTTGGTATGGGACAAACTAGTTACTCAATGTGTTGCAACAGTGTAGATCTGGGAAGGAATGTGGCATGGCCTCTGGTGAGGCCATTTTTTTAACTTACAAAAAGAGCAGTCATGGTTAGTGGAAGATTTTTTTTTTTTCTGTCATAAAAATCTGAAAATAATAAAAAAATATTTCAAAAAATACTGTATTTTGCGGACAAAAGGCCAAGAAAAGGAATAGATGCACTGGAATATGAGTAGTAAATAGTGTAACAGTACTTGTTATCTCTGTGTATGCATGCTTGATTTTGGCAGCCAGCTTCCCTGTAGTTTTTTGGAGCACATAGTTAAATACTTGGCCCCATCTGGAAAAGTTAGTTTTCCATGCAAGCTGTTGGCAACAGCCTAGGTCAACGTGTTCAGAAGTAGTTCTGAGAGCCTAATTATAAGGCCCTTGGGAACTTTGCATCAGAAAAATTCCTATTGACCTCAGCTTGCAAGAGTATTTGATCATGGAATTGGGGCAAGAAAAGTGATATGCATGCTGTAAAGCTTAAATGAGCTATCTGTCACAGAGGATTTTCTGGAAGGATGAACTGGAATCTGCATGTGAATCAGTAACAGGTCCCTATGAATTCTGACAATTTCTTTAATATTTGCTAAGAGCAGAAACAATACCATGAGGATTCAAAGGAGGAATGAAAAAGTACACCAGTGCTCCCAGCAACGTCCTGTCCTGAAAACAAAGCAGCTTTACAAGGACTTTCTATACGTAAACATGTATCAAAATAGAAAAGCTGCGTGGGCACTGCAGGAGGCACTGTTAGCATGTGCTCAGCACCACTGAGCTTCACCTGGCATGGAGGGCAGGATGTATTAACTGTGGACAGTTTCTCCTGCCCCTGTAGAGCAGGTCTTCTTCATCAGCAGATCCCCTCAGCTGGACTCAGTTTTTACAGGTTTCCTCTCTGCTTGTTTGGACTTGCTCCAGCTCTGCAGTTATTCACCTGGACACTGCAGGAATCCCCCCTCAGCTTCAGTCACTGGCAGCCTCTCCCCCACACTTAAATTATTCATAAAACTCCAAACAAGACAAAACTTTTCTTGAACTCTCATGTTACATTCCTTTTAGCACTGTTCTTTTCCTTCACATAACTATGGTACATACTCACCTTTATCCTCCCAAAGCCTCTACACAAACAAGTAGGAAGAAAGCCCGTGAAAGGAAAGGTGTGCCTGATAATTCAATTACCTGCTCACCACCAGAGGTAGCCCTGAGGGCCAGCTGAGAGTGCTGGTTCTAGTAACTCTGTAGAAAACTTCTACAGTTTTGAGCAGCAGGGATTGAGGAGGGGCAGGAGATGGGAAGCTTGTGATTTGGGTGTCCTAAGCACAGACTGTAACTAGTAGCAGGCAGAATACTACAGGAATTAGTGTTGGTGAAGGTCAGATTTACAGGCAGCACACAAATACGTACTTCTCCAATTACCTGGTGAGCTCAAAAAGTGGGTGTTAGCATAGGATGAGGGAATTTTTCATTTTAAGTAAGTTGGGTGTCAGCCCAGGACAGAGAGAGGTTACTATGAGAGCTCCACACCCTTGATGTGCTCCTACAGTGTTGGCAAATACTCAGTGTTTGGTGAGAATGAGATTATTTTAATGCCTTGCAAGAACACTTTATTTGGAAAGTGATTCTTAGCTGTTAAAAGAAGGTACCTTCTGACAAGTATGACTGATTCTAGTAAAATACATAAATAAATCATTATTATCAAACTTCCCTTCTATTTTTTTTGACTCACCCAATCCTATGTGTCCCTGTAATCCCAAAATATAGAGTATTTGTTCCTTCAGGTGCGTGTGACAGACAACATGGTGGCAGCAGAGGTATGTAGATCTTATGCTTGCGTAAGAGGCATAAGGCTGCGCACAATCCTGTGCTGTCTGCTACAAATACTACATTGTTTGTGTTGAGGAAACAAAGGTGTCTTGATGTGATATGCTGTGATGTCATTTTGCTGTGTGCTACTGAATCGCATGGTTAAGGCATGCTGCTTTCTGTTCGCTGTGGGCGGTTGGGCTTGCACAGATGTGTGCCCCGATGCTCGGTCAGTGCAAGGACTCCTCCAGAGACCAGGAATTAGCACAGGGTGAACAGAGCCATGGCTAACAGCTCTGCTTCAAGGTGAGCTCTGCACTGTGCTACAGAAATAAAGAAAAAGCACCAAAGTAATTTCTCTACTTTCTGGGAGAAGCTTGTACTTACCTTACCACAGTCAGGGTCTGAGGTTTAACAGCACTTTCTTGTGTTTTATCTTAATTTGCTATCCGTGCTCTTTGGGGTGGAGGGATATTAAATGTTTATATGATGTAAAAGTTAAATTTATTTTGACTAGATTTTGCTTTAATTGGGTAACACCAATCATAGAATTCCAGAATTAAGTTTCTAAACACACCTATTACATTTGATCAGGCAAAACCCAAAGCAACAGCTGCACTCTGCACAGGAAAACACTTCAGAAGAATATCTAACCTGCTCTCGGAGGGTTTAATTCTTAGGTGAGGTTTTCACACAAACTCATTCCATACAGTACATCAACCTCTCTGCTTCATTTGACTCAGAAAGTTAAAATAGGCAGGTTATATAATGATGTTTATCTTTACATCAGGAAGTCAACTAAGAAGCTGTTAAGCTGATATTATATAACACAGTCCTGATTACGGGAAGTGTGGAGGTAGATGATCTAGGTTGATGTATGTCAGATTGACAGTAATTGTTAAAGGTTATAATTGTTTCGTATGCTTTTGTTTTTCATTTTTTGCAGTCTTCCAGAAGGCATTTGAGCATTAGCACCTATGAACTGAACTTTACTTGTTTATAACAATTTCAATGACACTATTTTATATGTTAGGTAAATATAAACACATAAAAAACAATCTAAAAATAAAGTCACACATCACTTCCCATTCCTTGTAATTTTCTAGTTCTTGAGGTCGGTGGAATAACAAAACTCATTCTTTTGCAGGATTGTGAACTGCCCCTAACTGAACAGACATACCTTATTACAAGAGCAAAAGAAGGATGAGATGACTTTATAAACATAGCATCAATACCTAATTCAACAGGAGCTCAAATAACTTTGGAGAACACAAACTGTACAACAGCAGAAAACTACAGATTAGAAAAAACACACTCAAAGCAACCCACAAAACAAAGCAAGGGTTCTCTCATCCTTCTTGTAAACAGGAACGTTTTCATCTACTGGTCATACTCAGCCGAACTGTCTAACTATAAGAACATCGCATCACTGCATCCTTGTATTCAGATCCTGGTCCAATTAAACTGAGAGAAATTTCATTTAGGAGGACAAACACTGGACATGGAGTTAACAAATTAAAAACACAAGGCTCGTATTACTGGGAGACTCTCCTCAACAGTTCTCTGTATTCTATAATCTTTGTTTTCTGTGATTAAAATCAAAGAATCAGAGAGGCGTATGATCATCCTATAAGAATTCTATTGAATAGGCTTAATTAAATAAGATGAAATTGTGATTTTTAATCAAACCTTGATTTTAACAATTGTAATAATTACAAGTCACCTAAGGGCACAGAAAGCACAGTGTATTGACTCCTGTAATTCTCTGTATATCCTTTTGTGAATGATAGGCAGCAACTTATTTTACCCACACTAGCAAAGACAATATGAAAGAGTGAGCTGGTATTTTGACTGATAATTTAGGATATATGACAAGCACATGACTCACTGGGTTATGTGACACAGTAACTGCACGTTATAATGAGAAGCATAGCTTTAATCTTTAGTAGCCTCATGAAAACTGGCTATACCTAGAAAGATATATGCTACCATGCCATCCATGCTTTCCTTTAGTAGAACTCTTCCATAAGAAGTTGTTTGCATTTGTTTTAAACCACAAAATTAAAGATGATGAAGAAAACACACTTAAGAAGACAGCTCCTCGAAGGTAGTAAGGTTGTGGCACATGATCCAGTCATCAGGCATCAGAGAACTCAGATGAGTTGAGGCATAATAAATAAGCTAACTTCACTCAGGCTTTATTCGTTAACAGCCTGAGGAAATTAGGCTTCATTAGTTTCATTGCTTCCCCAGTTAGCTGTGAAACATTTCATTGAGTCTGCAGGGGAAGAGAAGTGGAAGCTTTTCTGCAGCTGTCAGAGATCCTTTTAGGAGTACCAATTCCACAGTTCTGTATGAAAAAGTAAAATCAACTGCACTGTATATTGTGTGGTGGCTGCTTTGAGACTACGGGCATTAAGCAGATAACAAGGATAAGACTGAAAGGATCAATTTTATTGTTCTTGTGTTTTCCTTTATTAGTAACCTTGATACCAAATCTCTTGAGTTATACTTATTCCTCCTCAACAGGCAGCAATTCTTTTTGCTGAAGTAATATTCATTCTAGCAATATGCCACCTTATGCACCACTGTCCAACTTGAAATGAGTAAATGCACCATTATTTATTGAGTTAGCCTACCCCACCTTCTGCTGCAAGGGAGTTTGTCTGGGCTCTGAGTCCTTTTTGTCTTGTTTTTCAAGGGGTTGTTGCTGTGTTGATTGGTGTTTTAGGTGTGGATCTAGTGGTTATTTCCTGTAGTCTCCTGCTCTGAGCTTGTCACTGCCTTGCCAGTTACTCCGTGTGATGCCAGCTGCAACACATTTCCCTGCTATTTTGAGTGGTCCTTGTGGCTGCTGACTTGTTCCAGTGGGACTCAAGAGGGTCCCAAGGCAGCTGGAGTGCAGTCACAGCCCTCCATGCCATGTAGCTGTGTCAAGAGCAAGACTGCTGTGAGGCATAAGATGTCCGATAGCATTCCTGTTCGCTGTGGTGGGGTGCCAGCTGTACAGGTGATGTTTCTAGATCATGAAGAGCCATTTTTAAACTGGTAGCTGGTGTGCCTGACGAGGTGGGAGCTGGTGGAGAATTAGGTACAAACCCCTGGCAAGGGTCACCACAGTGGTCATTTTCAGAGCAGACACCTGCCAACATGCTCTGCCATAGTTTCAGAAAATTGTGCACTGCTTTCTGTCAAAAGCTGCCTGCCCTCACATCACATCTGCCCCCAGAGCACAACCACCGTGAGCAGGCAGAGCAAGGTATGTGTTGCAAAGCTGCCTGCCCTCACCAGGGGTACGGTCCCACATGCAGGGTCCTGTGCAGGCTGCTGGCAGTGGAGGCAAAAGAAGGGGTTTAATGGTGGGAGAGGGCCCTGTCTGTCAGATCCGGGGCTGTTTCTGCAGCCAAGAAACAGCCGCAGCCTACAATGGAGACAGGCGGCTTCTTGGTATAATTGTTCTGGAGTTCCTATGCCAAGGGTCATTCTGGACCACAGCCAGGACATGCTGAGCTCAGCATAATGCTGACTTGTATGCTGACCAAGTCAGTCACAATTTAAGTACAAGCCTTTCTGTATGCTGCCTATAATGGTTTGATTTAAATTGATGTTGCTTAAGCAGTAGCATAAATGATGCTTTGGTTCATACCCTGTTACCCCCTGCTCCACGGGAACTACACCATTTCCTTAAAACTGGACTCAAATAAGGAGGCATGCGATATAGGATAGTTTTAAAACAGATGCTTACTGCAGTGTACTAGGAAAAATGCCATTTTCCATTCATGGGATAACTTCTAAATGTGCCGGAATTTCCAAACCACTTCATATACTAAAGTTTAATACTATGAATTCTGGTTCAACCACTTTCAATCAACAAATATCCCCCTAAAACTGAAGCAGAAGTGCTAACAGAAGTGCTGGGAACCAGCACCACTCTCTGAGGTGCAATAAGGCTCACCTAATTGCTTCCTGACTTGCTGATCCGTCATCCTGACCTCTCTTTGATGTTTTTTTTTTTCTTTTTTTTTTTTCTTTTTTTTTTTTTTTTCTGGAGCATTAGTAAGAAGTGAGAAATGCTGTCTCAGGGTGTTATATATGGGATTATTTCTCTAACCCCAGCACAATGACCGTATGTAATAGGATTATCTCTTATTTAAAATTTACAAACGTTGGAAACATCAAGTCCTGTTTAGGAAAAAGTACTTTATGGTGGTTCCTTTAATTGCATTTTTTTCCCTTTTTTTTTTTTTTTTTTTTTTTACTTTGTAATAACACATTTTTGTCAGTCAGCAAACCAACCTCACTGCTGCAGATGCCTCCTTTCTGCTAGCTAAATTTAGGCTGTTCTTCCTCTCCTCCTGCATATACACTCTCCTGACATCAAGAGGAATATGGCCCCTTTTAGAGTGCATTTATTGCTGTTGTAAACAGTGAGAACAGATGAGGCCAGAAGATGGAGGCTTCTGCCAATGTCCCTTCTTAGGCATGTTTTCACTTAAAGATGTATGAACTGGGACCAGTTAGTGCCAAACCCCTGAACGTACGACTTGTGTACTGGAGGAAAAAGGGAAATGTGTGCCAGCAAACACCAAACGCACGTTTTTTTTTCCTCAGGGAGGTATGTGGACAATTTCACGGTACATAGCTGTGGCAGGAGAGTCCCCTGGTAAAAATCTAAGCACCAAACACGGGAGCGATGAGGCAGAGGAGAGGCCTTTTCCAGATCCGGGTTAAACTTGGTGGTGGTGCAAATCTTCTCCAAGCCAAGGACCACAGCCAGACCGAGCGCTGAGTTTCAGACCTGAGAGTTGCCCGAGCTACCCGGCAGATTCTTTTCAGATCCTCGCGTTAAGCAGGCTGTATGACTTCAGCCGTGTCCGAACCACCAAGGCACAGCCGAAGATGCGATCTCAGACACAGACATCCCACCGGCGGGCTCTGCTTTGGAGTCCCTTTGTCTCACGCGGAGTTTGAGCCGCCTCGGACCCGCGGCTCCTCTCGCTCCTCCGCCCGCCCGAGGGACGAGCCTCACCCCGCTTGGGCCACCCACCCCGAACCCCCCCCAGCCTCCATCCCCCCTCGGGGTCACCCCCAAGCCCCCCCAGCCTCCGATCGCCCCCAGCCTCCCGCCGCCCCAGCGCTAAGGGACGGGCCGGGGCCGGCCGAGGGCGGCCCCTCAGCGCCCGAGGGAGCGGCGCGGGGCGGGGCGGGGCGGGGCGGGGGCGGTGAGCGCTCACCTTGCCTCCTCCCCCCCCGCCGAGCAAGGTACCGGCCCCGGGCCGAGCCGCGCGCTGATTGGGCGGCCGCCGGGCCCGGTCACGTGGGAGGGGGGGGCGCGCTCTCCCCCCCCGGCCTCCCGGCCGCCATTTTGCCTGGAAAGTTTGGAATTCCCGAGCGGGGCGAGCGGGAGCGGCCGGCGCCAGCCCTGCCCTGCCCCGACGGCACCGGCCCGGCCCGGCGCGGCCCGCTTTGCTCCGTCCCGTTCCTCACCGAGGAGGCGCCGCCGCGGCGGGGAGCCCCGAGCGGAGCCGCTCTCCGGCTGGGCAGCCGGCTCGCTGTGTCCGCCCGGCGCCGTGTCCGCCCGCCCGCCCGCCCGCCGGTGCCGCTCCCCCCTCAGGGCCCGGCCTGCAGGGGGAGCCGTGCCGCCGCTCCCCGGAGCCGCGCCGGGCTCCGAGTGTGTGAGGCGGAGCCCCGGGGCAGCGCGGCGCCATGCCCGTCAGGAAGCAAGGTGAGCGCCGCGCGCCCCACGGGGCTCCCCGGCTGCTCCGGGACCGGCACCGCGGGGAGCCCGGGGCGGGCGGGGGGTCTCGGGGCCCCGTCCCGGCCCCGTGCCCGAACAAAGCGCGGCCGCGGCGGGGCGGTCCCGAGCTCCGTGTCCCCGCCGTGGGTGGGTGTGTGTGTGTGTGTGTGTGTGAGTGGGCATCCCGCGGGGCTCCCACCTGTAACCCCGCGGTCACCGGTGTGTCCGCTGTCCGCTTGCAGATACCCAGCGAGCCCTGCGCCTGCTGGAGGAGTACCGCTCCAAGCTGAGCCAGGCGGAGGACAGGCAGCTGCGGAACTCCATCGAGCGGGTCATCAACATCTTCCAGAGCAACCTCTTCCAGGCTTTGATAGGTAAGGGCTGGGTTCCCCCGCGGCGTGCTCAGAGCGGGCTGCTTGCTGCCCGGGCTGTCACTGGCGGTGTCCGGAGGGAAGGATAGCTGCGGCATTACGTTAGAAACCTTGTGCGTTTAGTCGGTGTTTTTGTTTGGCGGAGTAACACGTGCTATTGCCAATCAGCAGCCCGCTTGTTTTAGGTAACTTACTTCTGAGGAGTTACTCGACTGGCCCCGGGTGGCTTAAAAGTGGCGTGTGCTGCAGTTTTTTCCTTCTGGAGCATGTTATTGTGCGCTGCTTTACGTAGGCTCCTGTCTCGCTTGTATTTGTATCGATCCGGACAATTTCCAAGAAGTATGTTTTTGTTGTGGGTGTGTACGTAACAGGCTAGTGAAAGAGTTAAAGTAGTTCTGTTCTAAAGTAGAATTCAGGCAAATCTTGCTGAATGACTTCAGAAAAGATAGCAGATAATATGTTTCAAGTGTAGAGTTAAACTAAATGAAAAGAAACCTCTATTTGGGAAGGCTACAGCGAGCTTTTTCCTTCAGTTGCATACTAAAGTGGAGTGAAAACGTTGCAAACTTTTAAAGTATTTTCAATGCTTTTTCCTTGAAAATCTTCACATAGATTTTGTGGAAGTACTTACATGAAGTTTTGAGTTTCATGCACATTTGTTAGGAGAAAAAAACAAACAAACACCTGAATGTTAATGTAACTTGCAGAATGCTGACTTGATTTTGAAACTTCCACAGGGAGTGGGTGAGATGTCTTCTCCTTAATTGGTTGTCGCTATCTTTATAGTAGCTGAGGAATAAAGGGTTTGTTTACTCTCAAGAGTAACTTTCTTGTTGAAGATCTGTGTCCTTCCCTTTTAACAAAGTAACTTGCATGTGAACTATATTAATAATAAACATTGTAGATTGTATAGGTTTCCTTTGTTACATGGCCTTTTCCTGGGTTACAGTGTGTAGCATGTTGTAGAAGAGTCATAGTGCTTCACAGTGCTGTTGCTTTTCAGAATCTGTATTGTGGTGGAAATGACAGGGCAGGCACAACAGAGACATGTACTGCTGCAAGCAGCATGTTTTCTTCTGGGGCATCTATTTAATCTTCAGGTGGGTTTTCCAAAGATGGTCATCTTACTGAACTGATGGGAAAAGTTCAGGAAAGGCAGTTCTGAAAATAAGTCAGTTTCAGTAGGTCAGTTGCAGGAGCTCTGTGTGTTTCTCTGCAGTACTCAGTTGATGCCAAGCAGCTCCATAACAAAAAGTTACACATCTCTGTGGGACATGGGTGAACAGGATTCACTCATCAGTGGATCAGAATGTTGAAGTATCAGGAATTTAAAGTACTGCAGTTACGCTTTTTATTTGCACCTGGGAAATTTCACTGTTGATTACCACTCATTGATATTCAATGATGTACCAGTCTGTGGTATGGAATTAGCCTCTGGTATTGTAACCTGCAAGACACGGTGTCTTCTAATATCCACATAAAGAACTTGATTGTCTTAATGACTCTGCACCTAGTAGCAATTTTTCTTAATCAGAAGGTTACCTTGTCTCTGCTGGTTTTCTCCTGCAAGAAGAGGAAACGGGTGTGTCGATGCCTGGGTGGGCTGTATGGCCTGTTTTCTGATCTTGTCAGGTGCTGCAGCCATGCGATATTAGGCTTTGCCCGGTTCAGCTGATCTCTGCACGCGCTTCAGGTGTCATGCTTCTTGGATGCCTTGCGTTAACTTTGCATAACTGCTTAACTGTGCGATTGGTTCTTTGAAAGGTTACAGCACAGAAGTCTGGTACCTTGCAAGCAACTTATGCTGTCCACTTTAATCTTTGCCCTTTAACCTGCTTCTTTCCTTGGAAATATGTCAGAGGAGTTCTTGTTTGGGGAAGGCTGTCTGTGACTATTGGTTTTCTGGAAGCATCTTTGTGTGGTGTGACTACTGCGTAGAGTCACATAGGAGGGGAGCAACACCTTGGAAAAGGTGCTGTCTGGAGGATGGCTGCGTTGATTGGGAAGCCCTTGAATTTGTTCCTGCTTATCCTCATGAAGATTTGGGAGCAGTCTAGTTAAAGTTGTATTGCAGGTTAGACTTACTTGAAATACTGCATTTTTAATTAACTCGTACCTGATTTCTTTAAGCGTGACTTCTAGAGGAGTTGGGGTGCATCCTTAACTTAAATATCCGATGCTGCTCTGACAGAAGGTTCCAAGCTCAACTATGAATGTATTTCTGAAATAGATATATTTTCTAGAAAGCATGCCATTTCCAGTTTCTGCTCTTTTGAATACTACCCACCCCCCGGGGGGGGGGGGGGCCGCACGGGGACACAAACCAACAAAACAACGAAGCCAGACAAACGAAGTGAATTCCATCCACTTTTTTTTTTTTTTTTGCTTTTTCTGCCAAGTTACTGCACCACATCCAAGACCCGCCCGTCCATGATAGGTGAGAATGTTTGTGAAGGCTGCAGTCAGGATCTGCTGTCAACTTCATGCATCTTTTTTAGTGTGATTTTTAACTTGGCAATCAAATAATGTTCTTTCAAGCAAAAAACACATGATTTTATGCACAGGAATATGTCTGTATTTTTATAGTGCGGGGAATCTGTAGCTTTTTCTTCGGGAATATTTAATATTTCATCTATTTAGATTTACATGAATGAATTAATTTTTTTGTGTGAATTTCAGTTTGGATGCTGAAGAATAAATGGTATTCGCACATTTGTTTTTTTTTTTTTTTTTTTTCCACATTATCCTTTCCTTTAATTCTTCCAACAGATTTTAGTTCAGCAATCTTACACGGTTGGTCTACTTCTTAAATATAAATTTAGGCTTTAAAATGATTTTGGTTAGGGTGGTGACTAACCAGTATGAACAACCTGTGTTACAAAATTGACATTATCACATCAGTGTTTTATCTAAGCGAAATAACTAAATTGGTAACCAGATGTTAGTGACATCCTTAAAACAATATGTGAAAAAGACTTTGATTTTCTGTGTTGTATAACGTGGTATTCCCATTCTACGTGGTTCTACCAGCCAAGTGTAATGATGTCTGATTCTTTAATTAAATAGATACTAGCAGCCTTTAAAATCAGTTTGAGACAGTGTACGTTTTAAGTAAATTTCCTATTTTACAGCCTGAGTATTGTGTAGCATCTTTTCTACCTTATGATTTCCTGTTTTTAGCTAAAAATAGCTTGTTATTGATACACTGATAATTAATACGGTGAGCCAGTTTATTAAATGATCAAGGAAAGATATCCGCCTAAGGAAAGGTGGGATATGATTTAATTTTACTTTAGTAAAGAGTTTGATGTTAATCTTAAAATAATGAGGTAATGCTTCTGCAGATACGTCTGCTAGCTTAGATTTTTTTAAAACTTTTAAAGAAGATACAGGTACTTGTGCAGGTACAGCTATATGCTGTTCTTATATTTTTGAAACTATAAGAGGAGGAACACTTGCATATGGAAGGCACTTCTAAGGGAGGCACTCGTGAAGCAGACTTGTGTTTATAAACAGAATCTTTTTGTGTAATTGAGCCTGTTTGTTTTTGATGGGTTGAGTGCTGCAGCTGACTGACCATATGGAAAATAGTCTTCTGAAATTAAAAATATTACTAGTTGTAGCTATAAACATGAAGTAGTTTACTACTTTCAGAAATATTAATTTCTCTCACAATAGCTAACTCCATTTGCACAGGTGTCAGGAAAAAGGAATTTTGAGATGGTCTCTGTGTACTCTGGCAACAGAGTTGGCCGTGCTGCCTTACTTGTATTCTTTCTTGCCTGTTCTGTCTTATTTTAAACATTTTTTTATAGCTGTGCATATGAAGACTTTCTTTTAAAATGGCAAATTTGACTGGTGGAGGCTGAATGTGGTAAATTTTGTATACGTGACTGGCCTAGTTTATTGAACTTGGAGTCCTTTTGCATGAAGGTATCTTATTGATGGTGCTTGTGTGCTGACCATTGCTGACACTAAATATCGGGCATGGGAAATTTTGAAGAAAAAAGTAGTGGTTTCTGTAATCCTCACTGAACCAAGAAACATCTTTCCCTTCCTTCCAGTGATTGTCTTTTAACCATAGTCCGGATTAATGAGCATTATGGATTGGACAGAATATATTAGAAGTGCTGTTAACATTTTTACATGCCAGAGAAATAAGTCTTTTCTCTGGAGTTTGTGTGAAACTGCTGGTCACATTAAGGCAAACAATTCAGATTTATCAGCAGTCTGACTGGGGCTGAGACTTCTAGGAATATAAAGCAGTCAGTAGCTTTCTCAGCTCTGTCCGCATTGGCTTTCTGACGTGAATTAAGGGAACAGCCCTAGATTTTAGGCTGTAGTGGGGTCAGCACTCCTTGAAGTTGGGACCCTCTGGAGTGGACTGACCAAATGCCCAGCAGATGGCAGGTGGCCCCTTCTCTCTGAGCTCTGTGGCATCCCTGTAGATGTTCTTGCTCTTTTAGCTCCCTTTCAATTAGCTTGTGTGGAAGTACTTTCTGTACTTGCTAGCTAAATTAAAGTCAAATGCAATTAAAGCGGAAGCTTTCTGCGTAACCAAACTCTTGGGAAAACTTCAGTATCCGCTTTTATTTCAAATATATAGTTAGTTAATAGAACATATGGTGTGATGACACAGTTAACTTCTCAAATCTGCTCAGGCCTGAGAGAATTTTAGTCATGGGTATGTGTCGTTTTGTAAGACTGCTCTTTACTTAACTTGAGGGAGGATGGCTACCTTGTGGACTACTGGCCCTTTTTTTTAATTGCAACTGAGGCCCTTGCACAAGTTTGTTCAGACTTAGCTGAATAATACTTAGATTACCAGTCTAGAAATTCTCGACACTTAGTCAAGGATCTGGTGAGAAAGTGAATTTTTAAATTAGATGAAGATTCTGAGAGAATTAGATCTTCTGTTACGTTGCATGCCATTGAAATTGTAGTTGCTAAAGGGTATTTTTAGCTTGAAATCTTCCCCTTGCTGCGTTTTTGTGACACTCCTCCCTTCGACCCCCAGATTGTAACTTCTGTAACATAGCATCTTTGCTCTTTTTTGAGACCCAAACATTCATCAGTACAATTCTTGCAACTGTAAGGTGTTTGCCTGCGTTTCAGCTGAGTTTCTGAAGGATGCACTGTGGTTAGGCTTAGTGTAGTGTCATTCCTGAAACTTGTGCAAAGGTTCGTCTGTTTCAGCTGGATTTGACATAGCTGTATCTTCCAAGGTAGTTAATTACTTGATTATTTTCATGTATTTTGTTATCTGGATGGAGGGAGGATAAGACTGACAGTTAACTTAGTGTCTTGCTGTCTGGAGCATTAATTCGGCTGTGAGTATGCTACTGCTGTGTAGTTTGTTGCTGCTTAAGAATGTCCCAGATTGTTGGAAGAACTTCATGTCACCCTGTTAAAGGAATGCAATGATGAAGGAAACAGATGCTTGCTGCTCCTCCTTTTTAAAGAACTACCCATCATTTTGTATGTGTGTAACGCAGCTTGGTGGTGTGGCAGGTTCTGGGGTCGTCGTGTAGGCATATGCTTGCTGTATTCCCATTCTTTTGATGGTTTTAAATGCCTTCTGTGCCGCATACTTGTGTGTGTTTGTGACAGTGCAGTGGCATTAGGAGCTGCTGTTGGTAATCTAAAATAGGACGTAAGGCTAGTGTAAGTTGAGGAGTTGCTGGTGTGGAGGCAAACAGCATTGTGGTGAGAGAGTATCCTTGTGGTTATAGAGGCTGTGTTCAGTTTTCAGTACTGAAATCTGTCAATTACAGTATTAATCTCTTTACAGTGCTGCCATTAAAAGGAGTTATTTACAAGAAAACTTCATCAATAAATCTGTTTATCCATGAAAAGAAAGCTGAACTTTGCAATAATTGCTGTAGTTTCCAGGTTCTGGAAAAGTTTACCTGCTGTACGGTTCGTAGTTCTTTCTTCCTGTGTTCCTTCACCTGTCTCTCCTAGTTTTGATGCCTGCCTGCTGTCGTGCTGCTGAGTACCCACCTTTGCTCTGGATCTCCCTCAGGATTTGCTTCACTGCTTGGGAGCAATGAAGAGGAAGGGAGAAAGTGCAAGAGAGAGTGTTTGCTCTTAATCTTACGCTTGCTTCTGTGATCCCATCAATGAGGGCAAAACATCTTGGTCAGCTCTGCAGCTGGAATGTCATGTGCCTAGTTACTCTGGGGTTTGTCTTGTGCATCTTGTGGCCTGTGTTTTGAGGGATGGTGTTTGCTTTGATGCAGGTGCAATGAATCTTCAAAGAAACTGAACTCTAACAGTGGCCGAGTTGTCTCCTTGCACAGATGGTTTCCTGAATTCTAACTAGGCCAAATTTGGAGGAATGTTAAGGGACTGCAGGAGGTGTAGGGCTGACACTAGAATAACCTTCTTAACTTCATGTTCCTTCTCTAAATTAAGAGAAGCTGTGGAGCGCTTTGGTAAAGCTTTTATGGAGATTGTGTCATGCACAAATATCTTCCCAGCCATGTCCTCAAAAAAGCAGAGTTATTTTCGTTTGAAATTGAAAAGGTAGTCAGTCTAGGACAGAGGGACAATAAGGAAAACGTGTGGACAAATTGTAAAAGTATTGCAAGTTTAAGTCCCATTTTCAGAACCTTTTTTTGAAATTTGGCTGCAGGAAGTGTGCAAGTATTCCTTCAGGGGGAGATGGTTGTGTGTGGTGCCACCAGTGCCAGAGAATTACCTTAAAGTCTACCAGCTCACAGTTAGCAAAATAGGAAAATAACATATTAAAAAAAATAGTGCTTTTGCTGTCTCTTTCTAACAGAGGGCTGTGCACCTGTATGGAAGTGCAGATGTTTGAGTGCAAACTTACACCCCCCCCCAAAAAGAGTGGGGGGGTTTTTTTTTTTTTTTTTTTTTTTAACCCCCCCCCCCCCCCCCCCAGCCCAACAAAACCAACCAACCAACCAAAAACTTCTTTCATTTGGAAGGAATCCTTCTCGGTCCTGTACTGGCACTATTTAGGGGAGACCCTATAATTAATGCTTACCAGTAGCATTTGTGCGTCCGTCAGGTTTCTGTTACCTGACAGTAGTAAATATATCCTTTTAAGAAAAAGGTACGTTGTTATATTGGCCCCTATTAGTATGGAACTGTGGTTGAGTTACTTGGAGAGGGTGGAAAACTGGGAGTTCATATTTGTGCATATATATATATATATATTTCTGACTGAAGTTGATGACTAAGTGCACAGGAGGTAATACTAAATGGAAAAGAGTTTGGACAGCAGGAGGTGGTTATGCCAACTTCGAGCTGTGTGATGACAATTTAAGCTTCAAGTTTTTAGTGTTAAGACTGAACATAGAGGGCAACACCCTGTAGGATTCTGAAGGAAAATTGGAAAGAGACCATCTGAAAATAGGCTGAAGAAGCAATCTGTGAGGAAAGAGGAAAAACCCTTTGGAAAATAGAAGTGTACAGGCTGGCAAGGAGCTGAACGTATCTTGCTGTAAAAAGCAGCCGGACAAATGAGAGTAAGCAACTAGATCTGAGGGTAGATGAGAGCAGTTTCAGCTGAGTGCAAATTAAGGTGCATCTGTGTCAGAAGTGGAAAATAGTATTTCCCAGGGTCAGAGAGCTGGAAGTTGTCTGTCTAGAAGGAAGGCTTAAAGCGTCGGACACGGTCACTGAAACAAGTAGAAGGGTTGGGGAGGATGAATTGGATGCTGCAGCTTGTAGCAAAGGATCCTGCAGAACAGAACCCAACTCAACGTGCGTGGTGGGAATGTTGCGCTACAACTTGGATTTTTCAAGACATCTTGATGATGCACAGCAGTAATCAACTTATGTTTAAAAATAAACAACCAACCAACCCTGAAGCAGGGTTCCTCATGAGGCTGGTTTTCACTTTCCATACTATGAATACAAACATTTCTTTCTCCTGGGGGTGGGGCTGAAGGATGAATGCACAAAGAGAATACTTACTTGGCTCTGTTGGCTTGGCAGATGAATACGAAGCTTCTCTTCATGTGTGTATTTTCTTGTTGATTACTAATCATGTACTTTTCAGGTCTAGCATTCAGGTTTATTAGCATTAAGTGGATTTTCTTAGCTTGATATAGCAGGTGAAGTAACGCAGGATTGTGACTTCCTTCCAGTTAGTAGAACTGCTTTACAACTGAAAAATGGAAATCTTGTAGCATTGGGAGACTCTGTTTGCCTTACTTACATTTTGTGTATCTATTATATAGGGCTGCTAAAGACTTGGCAGAAGGCATACATCTCAAATTGCTCTGAACTGAAATAACATGTTGACCTTTGTTTTCCTTTCTAGAAGTTTTAGGACTTAAGTTTTAGTTGCTTCAGCTGCTTTAGCAGCAGGAAGCCCTAAGTAAGAAAGATTCTTTTTTTCATCCCCTCTCCTAGAAATTGAGACCTGCGTAATTTATAAAGGGGTGACACATCTTCCCAGACAACCTCTAGAAAACCAAATTGTTAGCAGGCTTGTTTATGAAACTACTTGTATTTGCAAAAGTCAGGGTTTTGCATCTGCTGTATTTGGATGATTGTGTTTCATAACAGGCAGATGAATGAGAGATGACAAAGGAATTGTTCACATAGATGGATATACAGGTGAAATACTAAGCTGAAATAGTCAACTTATGAAAGAATTCATAAGTTCCTTGATCGCTTGCAAGCCTGAGGAAGCGTGGTTGCAGTCGGAGGCGTTCTTCGGAACAAAGCTGGTATTAAAATGCTACGTGCAGTAAAGTCAGTATGTTGATGCAAATATACCTGGTGGTTTTCTGACTTCTTTGACGTTGGCTGAAGTTGGTTTGTTTGCCTGTTGAATGTCTGCTAGAGAGGCAGTACCTCATCAATGTCAGTGCAGAGTTTAGCTATAGCTGGAACGCACTAATGCTTGAAAACAGGTTTCACTTCAAGTCTCATTTGCTTTTATGCTGCTTCTGTGAGACTCAGGCTGAGGAACTCATTATTAACATGTCCATTTTGAACTGTATGGGCTTGATTTCCAAGAAGTATGATCTGGTAGGAACTCAGAGTATTAATGTAAGGCTGTAAGGTATTTTTCTGAGTTGAGCATCACCCACCTGGATCAGGTATTGACATTCTGAGGAGTTCCATGAACACAACAGCTTGGTGTTCAGTAGCAATCCAAGCTGACTGAATGGTAGGAACATTTAGGAAAGCAGGCAAGAATAAAACAGTGCTGATTATTATGACAACTGGAAAAAACTTAGTTGTGCTCAGGTCTCTCATACAGGCTATGGTGTTTGGTCTCCTCGTTTCTTGTGGTTTCAAAACTATGGAGTAGAAATAGAAGAAGTTGGAGGAGGAACAACTTGGTGACAAGAGGTAGGAGGAGGCTCCTGCACAGAGAATGTCAGAGAAAGTAAGGTTTAGGACACTCCAGCCTAAAACTGAGCAGCATGTAGAGGGTAATTAAGGATGCATCGTAACTGGCATTAGACAAGAACTAAGGGGCATCAAACAAAGCACTTCAGTAGAAATGGAGGCTTTTGGATGCTGCATAGACTGCCTTCTCCAGAGCTTGCTGTGAGTGCAGAAACTGAAGGAACAGGAAGCTGAACATGTTTGCAGAAGAGAAAGCCCTTGGGTACTAAATATAGGGCCTCTCACTGGATCAAGAAATCTGCAGATGGCAAATGTTTTGAACTTACAAGCGTATCTGAGGAATATTACCATGTTTGTTGCATTCATGTATTTTTATAGATAAATGTTTTGATCACAGTTAGCATTATGGACTAGATCCAGTGCAGCAACTTGAGTGTTCTGATCCGAAGCTTTCTGAAACTTGTCGGTTTTCACAAAAGTATTCTAAGAAAAATCAGTACAGCTTTTCTTGTGTTGTCTTTGGGGAAGGTGGAAGATTGAGGGTATGCTGACCCATCTCTCTGGAATAAGATAGCCTTTTGAAACAAATTACAGATGGGGAATGAATTTTGAGCTACAATAAGGAAGCTTCTTTTACTGTTAAATGCATTGGGTTTCGAAATACTTTTGTTGTTGTTATTACTTGAAGAGGGCTGAAAGTAGCTCATGAATGCTTACTCTTATTACCTACATAGCTTAATTTACTTTCAAAGTTGTTGTGATGATTGAAGCAGATTTTTTTTTCCGATGTGTCATCCATGGAAGCAATCATGTGCAGCTCTTTTGTTGCCCCCTTACTGTTTTTCCCCCTCTCTTTAGCTGATGCTTCTCACCCTGAGGAGAAATTTAGTTTTATCTAGTGGACAGGGAGATAGTGGGAAGGGATCACCACAACATCTCCAAAAGATTCTTCTGGGTTAGTGGATCAGAATGCCAAATAAGAATTGAGTTTATTAAAAATGTGCCAACCGAAAACAAAGATGCACTTGCTAAATTAATTGTTTGTGCACAAAGATGTTAAATGCATTAAAACTGAAAATGTCCGAATGATGGTACAATTAATGGCATCTCTATTTGGTGCATTAACTTGTGTGTGTTGTGGTAAGTTTATAACTTTGTAGTGTATGGCATAAGGGCAACAGTTGGCTGTTTTACCTGTACGCTGTCCAGTGCAGTCTGTTGCAGTAAATGTCCGTGTTTTAGTCGATGAAATGTTAAGCTTGTCTGGAATTTCCTGCCGTTTATTTAAGTTAACACCACCTATAACCCACAAATGATCAAGATGCTTAAAGTGTAAAAATGCAAACCATAAAAACTTGTTGATTACTGTGCTCATCAAATGACTGTTTTTAATTAAAAGAAATAAGAAAACTAAAAACTTTTTAAAGTAGTAAATGCCAGTGAAAGTTTAGCTATTCCCTTGATACCATAACGTTGAAGGTCCAATATCAGGATTTTAAAATAGAACCTGAAGAACAGCAACGTGTAAAAAAAAATAAAAAATCCAGGGAGTTGCTTAATACTTGTTAGGAAGCCAAAAGCTCCTATCAACTGTCTTTTGCGCCTGTCTGTAGCACACTTAGCCAAGTCTGAAAACGAAACTGACTTTAAACTGTAAGCCACTATAATCGTGTACTTTAGCTTTTGCTTCATGTTACAACCGTTCTCTGAAAGTGGTGTCCAGTCCCTTTGCAGAGAGAGCATATGACTTCTATGAGTGCAAAATGGTGACTTTACAGGTTGCAAATGCTGTACCCTGCAGGACTTCCTGAAACTCAACTTTGTATTATAAGTAAATTCAGAACATAAGGGGCTGGGGAGCTCTTGTTTTTATTTTTTTGAACTTTTAAGGGGTAATTTTTGAAGACTTATTACTGGATTGGTTTTGCATGTGTTACCTGTGATTCCCATGCCTGTGTAGTTAATAGTGAGATACTGTAATCATCTCAATTCCTTTCTGGTCCTTGCTTTGGCTGATGCTGGTGAGTGTAAAATGTTGTCTGCAGGCATATGCTTGCTATTCTGTGTAACTGTTGAAGGAGGTATGAGGTATACTATTGATTTTATTGTGTTTTGGCTGTTAGATAATTTCAGTGTAATTTTGAACTTCTATCAAAAGAAGAGCAGCAAACTGTTTATCCTTTTTGAACTTGTTATGACAATTTACTTATCCCAAAAGCTTACATCACTGCCAAAGTTTTCCTTAAAGGGCTCATGGAGAAAATTGTAAAGGTGACTGGAAAAGATCTCATCTATTGCAGGAGCTGAAGACTTGAGTTCTCGGAGATATGGGGCTGGCATCAGGTGTACAGGGACTAAATCTTACCACAATCCACTGTTATATATGGCTTCATTTTGAGATGTTCAGGCAGTTTACCCATCTGGGATATGGTTTGTGATGTTAGTTTTATTTGAGTAAGGCTAGGTGCTGCTGTACTGGGTTGCTTCAGTTCCCAACAAATCATTGCACGCTATCTCCACATGGGCACCAGGAAACGCACCTTAAAGGCGAAGCCAGGAATGCTAGCCTGCAGTCATAACAGCCTAATCAGAAAGCTATTATTAGTCACAGAGATATCAGCATACTTTGTATTATATGCTGTTAATATTCACAAGCTTTCTTATACCTGCCCCTTCCTGCGGTGCCGTGCTCATGTTCCCATTGCCTTAAGGCAGCTGGCTTCAGCCATGGAACTGATTTGCTGAGGGGACAGGGCAGGGAATGGGAGACTGGTGCTGCAAATCCTTCTCTGGGAGATGTGTGATGATGGCTTCTTACACCTCGCTGTTGTCGTCTTGAGGTTGCTTCTGTTTGCTAATGTACTCTGCACTTTATTCATTATTTTGCAGTTCCACATTTGAATTATTTTCTTTGTGTGTGTGGTGTTTGACATACACTGCATGACTGTTCTTTATTCAGTTGTCCCCCAAGCTTCTTTGTCCAGATCTCAGTGGTGTTTTCTGTTGATCAGTTGGTGACTTCCTTACAGTCCTGGAGCCTCTGGTGTCATCCTGTGCCTGTATTTTCAAGGCGTGTTCATCCGATGCATATGCTGTTTTTTTATTCTAGGGCCATAGGTAACCAACTCCCTGTAGGATAACTGCTTCTTACTGCTATCCACTAGTTACACAAACACACATGCACGTCTGCTTATATTTTATATATATAAATAATATTTATGTACATAAATTGTGTGTGTACTTCTGTATCTTTTATGTATAGCTTTTACTTGGCTTCGCCCAATTGTGTGATACACCACCTATTGGTTCCACATATATTTATATATGATATTGATTATATCATGTATATCTATATGCAAATTTAAATATGTAATATTGTATGTGTTAGCTGTGTGTATTCTACATACATAATAGATGTTACACCATAGAATTGTCTGAAGCTAAGTAAAATCTATACAAAATAATTAAGTAACTTGATCTTTAGATAACTGCTGTTCGAGTTAGACAAACTAAATCAAAGCTGCAGGCAGGCCAAGACGAGTCCAGGGGCCTGATAAGTAGCTTAACACGAGGCCTGTGGCCTGTTAGAAACGATGCCAACACCTTGTTTATGGGGTGTCACCTTTCCCTTAAGAAAATGCAGTTGTATGTATCCCATCTTTGACTTGCAGAGTAACAGTTCATGCATAGGTGAAAGCAGAGAATAACTTTGTTCAGCTTTATTTTATTAACTGACTGTACTAAAATCATCTGTTTCTGCAGGAAAGGGATATGCACAGGCCTTTGCTTCACAATGAGGTTTTTAGAATGTACGCCCATTGTAAGTGATCCCACAGCGTTCGTGGCGTTTGGATAATACCCTCGATAATACGCTTTAACTTCTGGTTAGCGTGCGAGTGGTCAGGCAGTTGGACTTGGTGATCTTTGTAGGTCCCTTGTGACTGAACTCTTCTAAATATTTTTTAAAAAGACTTTCTGTTGCATATATTGCAAAAAGCATCAGACAAGCAGAAGCCTTGTGTCTGATTTCTGAAGAGCAGGAAATAAATGTCTGAAGGAATGGGATCGTGTTGCTGATTGCAATCCTTCTCCTCAGAGACAGAGCTTCTAGAACGAATTGACACGGACTTTTTAAGTGTCATTGACCTTACTTAGTTTAGGAGGGGCTGTAAGAATTGATTTGCTTCGGCATTTCTCCTGCCCTTCTAATCACTGTGTTACGGTTTTTAGTGAATCTGCAACCCACTTGCAAAACTGATTTGGGTTTTGATTAATTTTGGTAGATTACAGTATTTTTTAAGAGTGAGCAGTTTTAGCTTCTGGTGTATCATGTTACTGGTGAACAGGAGCCTGGCCAAAGAATGAAACTAAAATGAGGGGAGAATAGGAGAAGGGAAAAAAAAATTGCTAGCAAGCTGAGAGGATTGTTTGTTACAGCTGCTTACCTTTTTACAGGACTGATAAATTAACTAAAAAGTTTTCTCTTTCTTGTCTTAAAAATCCCTTTTAGTATTGGTGTTCTGTTACTTTCTTGGTGTATCGACTTCTGCTGTCGACATCATTAAACATCGTTGATTTGGCTAACTGTGCTTTTCCATGTAAGCGGACGTGATTCCAGGAGGATGAAATTCTTCCCTCAAAGGGTGCTGAGGCCCTGGCCCACACTGTCCAGAGAAGCTCTGGGTGCGCCATCTGTGGAGGTGCTCAAGGCCAGGCTGGATGGGGTTTGGGCAGCCTGGGCTGGTGGGAGGTGTCCCTGCCCATGGCAGGGGGGTGGAACCAGGTGGTCATCTAGGTCCCTTTCAACCCCAACCATTCTGGGATTTTCCTTTTTGGCTGCTGTTTTTAAATGTCAGCTAGCTGTTCTAATATTCCCCTTCTAGTTAGAAACTGCTTTGTTCAACTCTTCTGTGATCTGATTTGAATTTTTTTCTGTAACTTAGTTTGCGTCTCAGTCTGATAGACGTGAAAAATGCACACTGAACTTGAAGAATGAATCGAACCATGAACATAACCTAAAAAATGTATTTTACTACCCACTATCTACAAGAACTGGGAAAACGTTAGAACTTTGTTTATGTTAAATAAAAATGTATCTTCAGATTAATGAGTTCATTAGATGTTTTAAGCATGCTTACATGATAAAATACTTTTGTAAGCTGACACACAGCAGTAGACCAGAAGGAAAAAGCTTTTTAAGATTGGACTTACTATGTCTTAAGTTTCTGGCTTCACAAAAAAATAGCATCCACCACTCATTCCTTGTGTACTTGAATGTATTCAAGGTGCTCAGACTCCTTGGCTTAATGTTTGCATTCTGAATAGTAAAAATGTAAATTAATATTTTCCTTTTTTAAAAAAAGTAGTATTGTGTAGGCATCAAGTTCTTAGGAACTCTTTTTTGGCTTTTGAGCAAGTTCAGGATAACCGGAAACTAATCCCAATATTAAGTGGTGTGTCTATGTCTGACAACTTTCAGTAGTGACTACGCTGTTGTGTCCTTCATAGATGGAAGAGGGGAGATGATGTGTGGGAAATAACATGCTTCTGAAACAAGGCATTGTGCAGTATGAATAAATGGCTACCTCCACTGGCAGTGAGACTTAAAAGTACCAGAACTGAGGATAGATGCCCTAGATTTCTGCTGTAAAACACTTGCACCAATAAGCCCTTCCCATAAATAATGTAGTAATCTTCATGTCCTGGTTGCTGTGGATTGCAGCTGTAAGATCAACTTTAAACATTGCCTATTTTAATATACAAAGTACTGTCTATCGGGGGGGGGAACTTGGTATGCTTGATTGATGTATTAATGTTAATGCAGCTACAAGACAAATTTGCAACCGTGGGAGCTCATGTGAAAGGTTTAAAGGCAATTTGTATCTCTTAGGCTGGTTTGCTCCTGTATATCTAGGTCACCTAACGTCTTCAGCAACCCTTACTGTTTCTTCCAATCAGCAGCGCTAAGAGCAAGTATAACTTTAAAAATTAATGCAAGCAGTTGATAGGAACTTGACTCTTGCTCAGGGAAAAGACAGAAATGGAGGTTGAGAAATTGGACTTTTCTGAACTTTTAAAGAGTGGGAGTACAATTTCTGTAGCAGAGTCTAAGTCTGGAATACCACCAACAGTAAGATGTCTCTCATTTGTGTGGTGTTTCTTTTGTGGTACAATTCCAGCTATAAAGGAATTAGTTACTGTGCCTCTGTTACCATCTCTGGGCAGCAGCTGAAAAGCTACAAAATTTTGCAGGTTAGAACCCTCATGATTGATGGCTGGATCATATTTACTTCTTGGGCTAGCCTTGTCTGAAATGTTTGTCTTCTGTGAAGTTGGTGTAATTAAAAACATGAGTTATAACTCCTGTTTAGGATTTTTTTTTTTTTTTAACTTCCAAGAGGAGCCTAAAAACTGTATAAATCATATTCTTTATCTGTCCTTTCCTTATCCTATACCTTTTCATATTATATTTTTTGAGAGATTTTAATGAGCGCTTATAGTTGCGCCAGCAAGTTCTGGGTGCTTATGCATCTCCATTGATGCTTGTTTAGATTCCTTTTTGTTTTTCTATTTTTTAGTGGATAGGATGTCAGTAGAAACTAAAAGCACTAAACTAATGCAGCCAGATTCTTTTTCCCCAGAAGTTTCTAGTTGAGCCCTCACGGTTGTAGAAAAAACTATTAGTTCATAAATATATTTTGTAATTCACACTGCTTAATCCTATTTCTGCTGCTTGAGTCGTCACCTGTTTTTTCAGCATATCTTGATCAATCTCATTTTTCAGTCTCATTTTTACGAACTTCTCTTAACTTGTTGTTGCTGATTCCATCAGTATACTTGTAGTTCTGTGCTTGTTTAATTAAAATACTTACCACAGAGAAGACCTTCTAATATTGCCCTTAAACAGGAGATATCAGACAACCAAAGGCTATGTTATTGGACGTTACGTATACCATGAACTGAAAGACACCCATCTCTTGTACTACTCCCCTGCAGTTATTCCATATGCTTCTGCTGTTCCTGCTGCAGCTCAAGCTGCCAGTAGCAGTTCTACAAGTGGCAGAAGCCTGAAGTGAGTGGGGGACAAGTAAGTGCTGAGGTATGGGACACAGAGAAAGTTGTGTGTCCTGGGGGAAAGGTCAAGAGGTTGTGGTGATATGGCTTCATCCGTAATACGCAGATAAAGTAGTAGATATCTAATTTATTTTGTGGGATGAAAATGTCATGCTCAGAATGTCATAGGCTCCGTAGTTACCATCTTCACTGTTTCTTCCCCACATCCTTAGATATTCAAGAATTTTATGAAGTGACCTTACTGGACAATCCAAAATGCATCGATCACTCTCAGCCATCTGAACCAATACAGCCTGTGAATACCTGGGACTTCTCCAGCCTTCCAAGCACAACGGTGACATCAGAAACACTGCCAAGCAGCCTTAGCCCAAGTGTAGAGGTATGTTATTTGTTTCATTCTTCTTGTTGAGACTATTAACTTCCCTACGTTTCCTTCATTTTATAAAATACTTACAGTATGGAGTTCAGTAGTCCTAGAGAATTTAACCTTTGGAATGTTTGATAACAGATGCATGCATTTTACTTTGTCAGAAATTTAGAAAATTGTTTATTAAATGTACCATTAAGTGACCATTGAATTGGGTTTACGCTCTCAATTTGGAACTTGACATTTTTAATATGCATACACCTGCCCATATCAACTGCTCATCAGTCATAGCTTCATGAATAATTTGGAAAATTGAAAGCCATAACTTCTTGATAAGAAAACTTTTCCGTTTGTAAGAAAGCTTCTGCTATTTATACAGCTGTGTTTTTTACAGAAGGGCTTTTCTGGGAAATTAGATAAAATCAATTCTCACTAGTGAGTGATAAGAAAACTGAGCAGGGAAAGGCACGTTAGTGTATATTAGTGAACAAATTGAATATGAGTCAACAGTGGCTCCTGGCAGCCAGGAGGGTCAACTCTACCCTGGGGTGCATCAAGAATGGCATTGCAAGCTTGTCAAGGGAAGGGATTGTCCTGCTCTGTGCTGGTGTTTCCTTGCTCAAGTACTATGTGCAGTTTTGGGCACCACAGTGTAAGAGTGACGTAGGACTAATAGAATTTATAAAGGAGGACTGCAAAGATGGTGAAGGATCTAGAGGGCAAGATGTATGAGGAGTGGCTGAAGTCACTTGGTCTCCTCAGCCTAGAGAAGAGGAGACCGAGGGTAGACCTCATCATGGCCTACACATTCCTCACAAAGTGGAGTAGAGGGGCAGGCCTCTTTTTTTTTTTTTTTCTTGTGGCCAGCAGTAGCACTCAAGCGAATGGCTTTAAGCTTGGGAGACGGGCAGCTCAGGCTGGGTGTTAGGAAAAGGTTCTTCACTGAGAGGGTGGTCGGGTACTGAACCAGGTTCCCCAGGGCAGAGGTCGCAGCACTGAGCCTGCTGGAGTTTAAAAAGTATTTGGACAACGCTCTTAGACATAGGGTGTGATTTTTGGGTGGTGCTGTGTGGGAGCCAGGTGTTGAACTGGATGGTCCTTGTGGGTTCCTTCCAACTCAGGAAATTCTATGATTCTATGTAACAGAACCAAATACAGTCAATGTGCTTGTTGCAAACAGTTCTGTCAAACTTTTCCTTCCTAACCTGGTATTAATTCTCCTGGTAGGAAGAAATGGTAAATATGATAAATTCTGTTTGGTACAGCTATTGGTATGGTTTAGCAGGCTACATTTTGAGATTATTTATCTGATGAAATTACTCAGGAGTGCAACGTAGTTTGAGTTATTAGTAAAAATATCCTGATAAAATTGTAAATGGGAAGAGAATGGTGTGTTGCTTGCTGCTTTGGAAGCAAAATACTACAGTGAAGTTTTGAGCAGCTTAAGTTAATTAATGGGCAGGCTCCAGTTCAGCTGGATCAAGTCCTGCACTTGGGTTCTAGTTGTGTAGCACCTATAGAGGTTGAATATTTAAGGAGTGGTTTCTTGGAAAATGTCTGGGCTGGTTGTGAATCTTGAAGGGAGTCTGCCATGTCATGTTAATACATGAAGACACATCTTATCAATAGAGAGGTGTGGTATAAAACCTTTCTGTTCTACTTGATCTACATAAAGCTTTGCTGGAAGTATTGTCTAATTCAAGGTAATATGTTGAAAAAAAATATGAAAAAGTTCATTAAGTCCTTAGAAGAGAGTTATGGGGAAGATCTGAAGCTTGAAAAAGAAATGGAGACAAAGAAATAATTGGTGCTGCATGAAGGAAATGAACACTTAATTGGGAAACAGACTTTCCTTGTTTGTGGGTAAATATAAAGAGGAAGATAATATTTTGTGCTCTATAATAGTAGGCTTAACTAAAACGCTTTAAATATCTTCCTAATTGCCAGGATAGTTTTTTTGGGGGAATCTCCCTCATTGAAAGTCTTTAAAGGCAGTATAGCTCTATCCATCTCAAATGTTTTTTTCTAATGCATCTTGGATCAGTGTAATGGACTTGAAGATTTAC
Organism: Oxyura jamaicensis; assembly: GCF_011077185.1. Taxonomy (NCBI): domain Eukaryota; kingdom Metazoa; phylum Chordata; class Aves; order Anseriformes; family Anatidae; genus Oxyura; species Oxyura jamaicensis. The sequence goes on along the minus strand of NC_048901.1, from coordinate 13,190,459 downwards.
GTCCCTATGAAACAATTTTGGTCTTGCTAAATGTGATTATAACTAAAGTAGCTGGATTGTGAAGCAAGTACCTGCTGCTGTGAGATTTGTGTTAATGGTGTTCCAACTGTATCATACATTTTGTGCTTCTCCTATAGGAGAAACCTGCTGAAATCCAAAGTGTAGAATAGCACATTGTTAAATCCAGGCTTTGTGGTTACTCACTGCTCTGAAACTGGGAAGCTAATTCACTAAAAGCTTGTCTGCTTTGCCACCAGGAAGTCCCCATGAAGAAAAACTGTTTTATCAGGGTGTTCTTGACCCCGTATCTTTCTAAATGTTCTGTATGGATACATGTAAACGTGCCAGTTAATTACCAAGTTGGCATCTCTAGATTTTGTCCTCGTGTGGTAGTAGGCTGCCAGTAATAAAAGGACTTGTCCGTGGCACAGCACCAATGACAGGAGACGTGCTGTTGTGGCAAGGTGACGAGTGTGTTGAAAGGAAGAATGGCCTAATTTGGGAAGTCTTACCATAGACGTTAGTATATGGTCTGCTGAGCTATTTGCTAGATGAAGCAACTGTTTTTCCTGTACAGTCTGGTGGTTGTGGTATGTAGTGTTACATGAATGGAACCTAATACAGTGTGGATTACTTTGTTATTCTTGTAAGTGGCCCAGATTTGAACATTTGTGACAAAGCCACCTGTCTTCCTTGAGACTCTTTGTCTCAAGTATCATGTGAAAGTCCAGCAGTTGTTTGACCTTCAATCTATGAGGTAGGTCTTACATATACTTTGACTATTTAAAAGCTTAGTTGTGTACATTGGTGTTGATGCTGGTTTATGTGGAACTGAAACTAGGCTTTTCTCAGTCTGTCACCTACAGTAAAGTTTATATCATATTTCACTAGTTAGAATACTGCTTGAGGAATGCAATTTTCATGCATTACAGTTGGAAAGATGGACCACTTTGAAGTGTGGTAGTTTAGCATTTGTTTTATTTGCTTTTTTAGTGTATGTGTGTCTTGGTTTATCTTTCAAAAATGTATGTAATAATTATTACAGTAAACATGTAGTCATGTACATATTGACAGTCTTAACTTTTTTACTGACTGCTTTTTTTCAATACCTTTCCCTCAATATTTTGAAAATTTTTTAAAAAAACAAAGCAATCAACTGAGAAATTATGTATTGACAGTCTATATTCTGCACACTTGCAATGTGTAGTACATTGAGGTTAATGTTTTTATTCTGTAAAACTTGATGCATTTTGGTTTCAGGAATACTTCTTTCTGAAGTACTTCATTTTTTTTTTTTTTTAATACTTGGTTTTAATCAACTCAAGGGTGTAATGATACTGCAATAGTGGTACAGCACGTGTAAACTCTAATGATTTTTGTTTGCCGAAACTGGAGACTGGGGGAACTTGAGTTTAGTGTATCTCACTTGGTTCATAGCTAGCTTGTTTTTGAACAGAAACTGTCACTTCTTAGATGTGCAAGGCTGCTGCCCAATTCAGTATTAGTTTGTTAACCAGTTATAATGAGATCAGCATTCCAGATGCACTTGCACATTATTTTAGCTCTGTTGTATTGCATGCTAGGCTGGTAGGACTGTAAGTGATGAGAATGGGGCAGTCTTTTTTTTCTTGCTTGTTGGCTGTGGATGCAATACCTTAAATCCTGTTTCTTTTGCCTTAATGGTATGTTTTTGCTGTGGTTACTCTGGGCCAAATGAGTTTTCTTCCAGCTGACATGGTGTATGCAAAAGTTGCTTAAGAGTGGGAATATAATGCTTCCCTGAAGTGATTACGGGTTGTATTACAAGAACTCTTTCTATGCAGCTGACTCTGGAAATGACTTTTTAGCAATGTGTGCTTGCATATATACATAGAGTAGTGGTATGCAAGCTTAGGTTGCCTGAGGACTTTGAATGGAAGACAGCAGAGTTGTTTTGCTTTACTCTTTCTGGATCAGAAGAGTGGATTTAGGTACATAGGACATAGGTACTGTATTAGTGAAAGTTAAAGCTACAGACTGTGGTTTTCATGTTCACAGCAATCTGTTTTCCTTTCCATCCTTTTTATTTCCTGGAACCGTATTTGACAGCTTTATTTCTTTTAGTTTCCAATACAAAAAGATAATGAGGCAAAAAAAAAAAAAAAGATTCAAGACAGTGATGAGCAGGGAGGGAATGTTAATCCTTTCAGTACCATGGACTAGGTAAAAGAGATATATCGTTCCACTTTGAGATGGTTCAGGGGTCCGTACCATTTCCTTACGTGCATTAAACTCTGAGTGTGGGTCTGTGCTTGGTAAAGCAGCTAAAAATCTAAAGCCGGATCATGTAACGCTACTGGTAGCGAGAGAAGTGTCTGCGCAGGAGAAGCGTGGTCTGTAAAGCTGTTTGCCGTGATCTGTAGTGCCATCTGTAGGTGGGACAGCTTGCGTTTGAGAAATACGTGGTGAAACTTGAATCACTGGTAGAAGTCTCCTTTGACCTAATTGAATAGTGTATTGCTAAGGAGACGGTTTTGTGATATGGTCTTTAATTCTTTCTTTCACGTGTGTTTTAATATTTTGATAATTTAAATTCAAGGTGAGTAGCAAACACTTGCTAGTTTCTCAGATTTAAAAGGAACCATAATAACTTGATTTTAGAAGCTGGAATAAAAAAAAAAAAACAGCCCCCCTCAAAAACAAAAACCAAAATGAGCCTTGTCTCAAAATAAATGTTTTGGCTTAGGAGGTGGAACATTACTTAGACTGTCTTACTTGTACAGTTAGGCTAACAGATCTGTGTTTAGTGAGTAATAGTGGCTCATCTGTGGTTTTCCCACACTTAAACAAGAGAGTATCTGGCTTACTGTCTTCTAAGAAAGTAAAAGAGGATGTAAGGTAAGAAAACAGCTGAAATTATAGACTAGTCAGCTAAATGTCAGGTCACGACAGTGGAATGAAACTGTCTAATCATCTTGGAATCATGGAATGATTCAGGCTCACTGATGAGACTAGATTGCTAAGGATTTCATCCAGTGGAGTCTTGAAAATATCTAAAGATGGAGACTAAAAACTCTCAGGGCAAGCTATTCCAATGCTGGACTATCATGGAGGGGGAAAAAAGGGGAAAAGTGTCCCTGTTGTCTTAGAAGTACTGGAAGGCTACTTTTAGGTTCTGCTGAACTATTTCTCAAAACTAGAACAAGACCAGTGCCATCATCTTCCCTCAAGTAGTAAACTTCGAGTCCCCTCACCATGTTGATGGTTCTCTGCAGAACTTGCTCCAGGTTATCAACATCTTTCTCATGTTGGGGTGCCCAAAATTGAATGCAGTATTGCAGATGCATCAATAGAAGTGCCAAGCAGAGTGGAGTCATAGTTTCCCCTGAAACTACTGACTGTGCTTCTGCTAATGCAGCATAGATACTGTTAAGCATACTGCAGGCTCATGTTCAACTTGCTCAAAGTCTGTAAAAAGAAAGATAATAATGTGGATATTTTGAACAGAGGTAGGATTAGCCTAACCTAATTTTCTCATATGTGGGAATTGTTCTTCTTGGCAAAGCAAGCAGTAATGTCTCTTTAACCTTTGTGAGATGTTTTTGATAGTTCTGCGTGACTTCTTAAGGTGAGCTAGTGTAGTCTAGAAGAGAACACTTCAGAGGTATGGTTTCTACTAGAATGAAAAAAGTCTGTATTTAATGGGTAGTAGCAGTTTGTATTAACAAGGGAAAGGTGTTATCAAATAGCTGATCAGGATCTTAGGGAAATGCCTGAGAAGAGTCGCACATAGTGCATTGCTAAAGCTGCAGGATGCTACAGTTCTGTTTCTCTGTTTCCAAGTTGTGCTGACTGCAATATCCTCATCTGGCCTTTACAAATACAGTCAATTGTACCTGTCCTAATAACAGGCTGTTCCTGGAGAAATCCTAGACTTGTCACACTATCTTCAAGTGTCTTCTTTGCCTTAATATTTATAGGGACTCAGTGCTGGCTAACCCGACGATATGTCTGACTGTTGTACACCGTGTTGTCATGCTGTTGCTTTAGGCTTACATTTATACATGTGTGTTGTCTGTTATTTATTTCAACTGTGCATGCAGAAATAGCATGCTTGTTTTTTTGGGTATCTTGTAGCGTATGGTCTCAAGTCTTTCGGGCATCTCATTGCTTTCCCCATGCTAACTTCTATGGTAGGAAAATGTTATTTGGCTTGCTATGTATTTTTCGGTCTTGAAAGATCTTGAAATCCAGGCTGTTTGTACAAATCCAGGCTATTTGTACAAATTCGAGTATTTAAGTCAGTTCATAATGCATGCACAAACAATAAAAATCTGTTACTTATAAAAGTATACTCTCCTCCATTCAGAAGTAAAAGAACTTAAAAAGAAATCAGATGAATTTGATACCCAATTGTGGATTTTTATTTTAATTGTAATAATTACATTGTGCACCCAGGTTCTAAGGTGGTTGGATTAGCTTACAGCATCTTAAAATTTTAATGCTTCCTTTGCTAAAGGAACCAAGAAAATACTTGCAGTGATGCTACTGCTCGATCTTTAACTAGGTCTCTGAAATCTCTATTCAGATCTGCTGAAGTTGGGCAGCTGACATACCAGAAGCTGAGCTGAGCCTGCTTCTCTGGTTATACCTGTGACAACTGTATGCTGTACAGGTTTTCTCATAGACTGAGAGCAAAGTAGCATTTAAATAACCATATGCACTTTTAAAATTTGGGAATAGATGAACCTACCTGCAAAATCAGTATTTTTCCAAAGCATTGTTTTCATTTGCTTGATTTCTTCAGTGTGTGCTTTATCTGTGCATGAATGTTCCTTTAACTATCTAGTGACTTAACTGGTAGAAGGAATCTCTCACACTGGTAAAAAGGATAAGCCTGTGAAGGCACAAGAAGTGACTGCCAAATATAACCTGAAAGAATCGGTAGGTACTCCAAGATGAGAAAATCTTACCTCTTTCTTTTGTGTTCCTCACATGAATATCATGCTTTGATTTTATTAATACATCAATCACAAATAGCAGTGAATGAAAATACACTTTTTCTTCTGGTGAAACTGAATCAAATGGCTGTTGCTGATTGTTGCTGACCTATTGAGCTGACAGGACAGAGGTTTATTTTCAATAAATACGAGTGACACAAAGAGATTGCAGTGCTTCTTACAAATTCAGTAGCATAATAGTGATTTTACTGGCTAAGAAATGCTTACTGGCTACGTGACATTGAGGTGTCTAACACTTTAGTGTGTTAAAGGTGGAGCACTTCAAGATTTTGATTCAGGTTTTGGTGTGTCCTTGAAGATCTTTCTGTTGTTCCTCACAACACAATTCAAAGGAAGGAAGTTTCTAAGTTAATGTATTGTTTATTTACAGTAGTTTCTATTTTGTTTTCCTTACCTAGTTCCTTTCCTTAAACAACTTTTTTTCTGAGCTCCAAAATTTAACACATGCTTGGTCATTCAAGGAGTTTTAAAATTTGTCTCCAAGTAGCAATATTGTTTCTTATGATAATGCTAAATCTCATGAATCCTTGACTCATATTTTCAAATCTATCTTCTATGAGCAATATTTCCAACGAACAGTGCAGTTACTATGTTTCTGGGCTGGGAAACGCTTGTTTATGTGCAGCTCTCCTTGAGAGCTTATCCATCTGTGTATTATATTTATGAAAATGTGCATTGGTATTTGCTACAAAATTTCTTGCTCTGCCAGTAGGGTACGTGTGATTGGTGTCTCTTTGTTCTGTGTGGGTTTTGCCTCATGACAACATCTATTTACTGGTAAATAACTTTTCCACCCATTTAAATTAAAATGCACATTCTGTTGTTTGTGCTTAGCTGAAGATGAGTTTTGAGGGCTGCCAGGCAGGGCTTTAATTCAAGTGTAGTAGTGTACTGATTGGTAAAGGGCTCTTATGTAGCTCGTTCTGGTTTGTACAGTGGGTGTCAGTACGTTCAAGTGTGCTTGTAGTAAAATCTCTGTGCACTCTGCTCGGAAATGTTTAGTGTGCCCACTCATGATCTATGAATTCTCAACCAAGAATTGCTCTATCCTGCTCTCTGAATTGGTCTCTTCTTCCACAGCTTTTAGTCTGAATAGTCAATCTGAGAAGTTGTGCCTCTTGTGCCGAGGCTAATGGGCCTCAGGTCTTGTTAAAAGATGATTGAGAGTGGAAGGGGAAAAAATGTCATGGTGGTGATCCTTAGTTCTAAAGGATTTCCAAAGAAAATGAGAATTAAAAAAAGAGGGAAGAGAAGAAAGTGATTGCCCTGGAACATAAGCCGGTTGTAGCCAGGATTAGTCTGTAGAAGCTTCATCTTGGAGCAAGATGGCTGAGAGAAATTTGAGAAAGCTTTGTTGATTTTTGCCCTTGATCTACAGAGCATGATGGGCAGGCAGAGCTTGGGCATACTATTAGGAACTTCTGCAGTGAAGTTTGTGCAAGAAACATGCACGTGGACTGCATGTCTTGGAGACTGCATGTCTCATCGGAGACATTTCCGGGCCAGGTGCTGGCTATGTGCCAAGCCACCTAAAAATGCATTTGCTCTTTTTTTGTTGTCTTGGATTCTTGTGCCTTATCAAGTTCTCTGTTCAAAGCATGTAACAAGCAGTCTTCTCAACAGAAGACTTGGGAAATTCAAGAATAATTTGCATGCAGGATACCCTGCATTGAGCTATGAGAGTATTTTTTCTTCTGACAAAGGAAAGTCCAAACTGCTTAACTAACTGGTGCTTTGCTTCTCTGTTTTGCTGAACTCAGTTTTCATACTTCCATCAGGGTGAGCCATGTATCAGTCCAAAAGTTGCATGTTTTTCCCACTGATGCTTTGCAGTAGTGAAAGCTTTGCTTAGGTATTCATACTACAAATGTTTCTTAGACTTCAGAAAAGAATGTGAGGGCAATAACAGGCATCTACGGCTTGACTTGGACACACTGTAAAAATCATGGTCTTTATGGCTGAATGGTATGGGGTTTACCTTGAAGTTCTGTTTGAGCTGAACTGAGTAGTTTTTGCTAGCGTGCAATTTTCTTGCTTAATGTTTTCTTTTTTTAAATTTCGAAATGGGAGAACTATCTTGTAGTGTCCTCCCTTCCTTGTCCCTTAAATGCACAATTTGCCTGCACAATAAAATGCATAATTTTAGGAATAATAGTTATTTTCTACCTTTTTTTTCTTGGCTTTTTTCCTTCCCTCTAGTGTATAGCATGGTAGAGCCAGGGAGTCAAGTGGGGTAAAATTGCAATTCTTCTGCTGTTACATCTCCTTAAAGGGAAAATGGCATTATTGTTCTTCGATTTTTATAGCGATCTTGAGCCAAAGCTTGCCAACCAATATTTGATAGCATTCAGCACATGGGGCTTCTGTTCTGAATGTATGTGTTCTCTATGCCTCCCGCCACTTCCTTAGATGCAGGCTTAAATAGAGAAACTCATTTAAAACAAAGCTAACTTTGGTTTTGGTTGTAAGACATGTTGAAATGTGTGTGCTTCATTCCAAGTCGAGAAGATGCATACCTGTGGATAAAATTTGACTTTCAATGTCAGTGTGTGTGCAGTAGCTGCATTAAACCTGAGATTGGTGGTGACCGTGGCAGGTGGTGGGCTGCGGCATGTTACCGTGGTCCTGCAGTGGGGGAGCAAAGTGTGAGCCCTGTAGGTGCTGGGACAGCTACTTGTCCAGGCATTTAGTGGCTGTTACTAAATTAAGCTTTATTGTTCTAGATGATGTGATGTGAAAAATAGCTCTTTGAAGGACAAAAAAAGAGAGAGAACAGTCTTGTGCTAATGCAATGCATACCAGAGGCTGCTTGGACTTGATTTTGAAACCTGTTTTTAAACTTAAAGGGAATAGTGAGAATGCCCTAGGTAGATACCTAGAATATTTTGGACTTGTTTGCTGATGTGAAAATAAAGTTTGACTAGTTGTATGTCTTGCACTAAATGCGAAATAATGTAGATGAGATTTTAAGAGTTTCAAATAGTCTATTGAATGTTTTTTCACAATGCTTCCCTGTGCGGGTAGCAAAGGTGGAGAGACCTAACAAGGCAAGGTAACTGAAACTGTGTTAACTAGTTGCTTTCAATTACTTGTGTGCTAAATTAGTATAAAGAGATTCTTACCTGTTTATGAAACTGCCAGTTTAGTGTTGCTCAGTACACAGACTAGCTTTTGTGCCCAAGTGTTTGACTTTTCCCAGCTGTGCTAATTGGGCTGAGAAGACAATGCCTGTGCACACAAACTTTGCCTTGTCATTGCATTACAGCATTACAAAAGGAAATGAAATTCTAGGTTAATTCAAGGCTCAAAATAGCATTTCTCTTGCAATATGCATTACTCTTTCCTTGCCACTTTCTTCTCTCCCTGTTTCTACATGGAATATTCCATTCATTACTGCCTAAGAAATCAGTTATTTTACAGTCTGCAAATGCTGAAATGATGTTAGAGGAGAAATGCTTGCTTCCTACCATAACTATTTTTGAACAACAGCTTCATTCTGGAAATCATAACCAGCTAAGAGAAGCTGAATTGAGATTTTTTTGCTGTAAATAATTTTGTATTGCTTTTCATCAAATGATTCCCTATGACTCTCATGTGTTAGGTAATCCTGAAAGAGGAGTATGTGAAACAGAATATGAGGAGGCACTTGACTGGTATGGAATAAGACTTGACATCTTTTCTAAGATATTTTCAAGGATAAATTCAAGATTTTCAGACATAGATAATCAAAATAGGTTGAGAATCTTTCACGAAACTTAAAGCATTTGTATTTTTGCTTGCTGTCCTTTTTTTTTTTCTCCACGTTGTTTCTACCTCTGATTCTAAAGGGAATCCTGGCACACACTGTACTATTTTGACTATTCAATAAGTGTGCTTCTCCTCATTTGAGATGGTGCTTAGCTGTGATTGGAAATAAACCTTTTAAATGTTTGGAAAGGTATCTGCTATGCTGAAACAATGGATTGCTTATGCATTGTAACAACAAAGGTAAGATGATAAAGCTTTTGATTAATGCCTGTGATCGTAAAAGTTCTGGAACCTTTCTTTTAGGGTTTGCTTACCTGTAATGAAAAAGTCTTGATTGTTTCCTAGTGTTGAATTTTTTAACTTGAAATGTGAGAATTGATTGTGAGAATAAATTCTGTAGTTGTTGCTAAGAACAGTCACAGATCTTAATTGCTCTAAGAGCTGATCATGCACATTGGAAAAACTCGTATAGTAGAAAAATGTTTTTTTGGCATTTTGCAGTAAGGTTCTTTGCTATTTTAGCACATTTAAAGAGTGAATTGTTATAGGAATTTGCTTTTTATTCTGGAATGTGGAACTCCAAGTAATGTTTTATATAACCTTTATCAAAACTGATAAATCTGGGAATTCCTGCTAAGGATGGTTATATATTTCAATATATTCTGTAATCTGGACATCTTGCTGCTTTGAGATGAAGAGACACAAATAGTTTAGTGTCATTACTTCTGTGCTAGGATGAAGTTTTGTGAGTGATTGTTTTGAATACTTGTAACTGCTAAAGGTAAAACATGATGCATAAATGGAATGTATAGTAGTAGTATGCTTATGAAATATGGATAAATTAGGCTTTTTTGTGTTTTTGAAATATCTTCATTTTTGTTGTTATTGGTAAAGTGTTGTTCTTTATTGCTCCCTTTCCCATGCTTGTTCAAGTAGCTGCAGGTTTAATTGTTTACTAAGCTACTCAGGCTTTTGGCAGTATCTTTAGGTAATTTGAAACAATGGAACTTGTTTAGTTTCTTTCTACCTCTTGAGAAAGAGGTTTGTATGAGCATCTTTAAGAATATTGCATGGGTTTAGTGATAGCTATTGAAATGCAAGGTATAGATCCTTATGGTTCTGAGTGACAGAAGGAAGCATAGGCTGATTGGAATGGGTGAAGTTACCTTGTCTGTAACCAGCAAAGGTGTCTTTGTGGTTTTCAAGCTGTGCATTTTTTGGAAGTGAAGCGTTCTTTAAAATCACAAGTTTGATTAATTACATTAGTTTTTGGTGTTGCTGCTTTACTTCTTTTAAAATACTACCTTTAGTACTCTGAGACTGGCATCAGATGTTAATTTCTTTGGTTGAATTCGTATGTACCTTAATTTTGCTGTATGTACTTTTATTTTAGAGGGAGGGGGACGTGTTGTCATCTTTGTCACTGGGCTGCTTGACTTTCATTTCATTTTGTATGTTTGTTTATCTACTTGCCTAAGAGCAGAAGATAACTTATTCTGAAAGTTAGGCCGGATGAAAATTTATTCTGGGGGGAAAAAAGGATTGTTTTTTATTATAGTCAGACTAGCCCTATGAGGGCTAATGGTTAAACAAGCAAGTCTGTTCACAGAAGTGCTGTATGGAAGAGGACAAGATCACCTTTCCTCCAACAGCAGTTAAGATTGTCTTAGACTGGTCATGTATTTCCACCTGGACCTATCATCACCTAATCCTTCCTGTCTGTTTCATGTGAAGCTTTGGCCCCATTTAATTTAGATGTTGCTGTAGTGTCATGCATATTAAAAACTGTTTATTTAAACTGGTGCTTTTAAAAGGACTGTTTGCTTTCCTGTGAACATCAGTGCATCTGATGACTTTGAAAGCTGTAATCGGATGAAAAATACATTCCTTAATTTTGTTTGAATCTACTTCTCTGATGAAAAGGAAAATGAATGCATATGACATTTGAAATCAACATTAAAAAAGTGTGATAGGATTAGAAATAGTGATTACTACTACCTCTTTCTCCTATTTGAGTGGAGGAATATTTGAAACAATTCATTGTTATTCTTTATTACAGTATGGCCAAGTAAATAATTTGGTCAGGGAAATGAGTTTTCCACTCAATTTGAGATCTTTCATAATTTGATCTTTGATAATTCTGCTGTATTCGTGATGGGCAAAGAGGTCCTTAAACTACTTTGTTTTTTTCTAAAGTCTAACTGGTTTACTTTGTGCTCATCTAGTGCAAAGAATAGTGATTAATACAGGTTTTTTTTCTCTCCTTATGTGGGCACATTTGGTTTGATGTAGGTAGGCAAATTTGCATCACTGCAACCATGGATACTATTAAGAGCAGGCACGTGGGCTGTGCTTACAGTAATGATTTTATTTAAGTAACAGCTTTAAATGAGTACATGACACTTAAAATATACAGAATATAAAAAATAATTATTTTTTTCCAGAACAGCAGTTTTTGAGCAGTCATCCTTAGCTTGGCTGTTCAGTAGTATACTTTAAGTAAAATGGTTGAATTTAAACAAGTGATTTAAAACTTCCTTGAATAATATTTCTAGTAAGACAGCAGTGGAAAATAGTGATTGTTTTGCACCATTTTGATTTCAAAACACTGAGAAGCGTACTGCTTTTGGGCAATACTAGAGCAGTCTCCGTCTGGTCCAGTGCCTTGTTTCTGACAGTAGCTGAAACACGGTATCTTGGTAAGGGAGCAGTATATGTATGAGATTCCCCTGTGCTTACCTTGAGTACCTCTCTCTGCCCCCTAGTTTGAACATCATCTCTCTTCCTGAATGTGCAGTGCAACAAAGGGGTAAGGTTTATTTTCTTTGTAACCTCCTCTTAGACATGAGAAGGCTGCTGCTAGCTCGACCTGAAGCTGCTTCTCTCCAGGTTAAACAAGCCCAGTTCCCTGAGCCTTTTCTCAGTGTGCTCCAGCCACTTGGCTGTCTTGGTGGCCTTTTGGAGTACCTGCCCCTATATTCCAAATATGATCTAGAAAGTGTATGAAAACACTTTGTGACTTCTCCTATGCCAGTCTTAACTTTTTGGAGGTACTGTGGGTAGAAAAATGAAAAACTCAGATGCTGGAAGGAAATAAGAAGTGATGGAGGCAAGGGTATGAAAATGGGAACAACTACAGTGTAAGCTTTTATGTGTAAACCTGATACAGAAATCACTTGATGGGCCCAAAGGATGCTTTCTTAAAGTGGAGCAACAAATCCTGGAGTTCTGTGAATTTAAAATCATAGAGATCAAAACTCCAGTTATGTGGGAAATAACTAAACTAAAAGCTTAAGAAATACACTGAGTGTTAAATTAGTCCACAACACCTCTTGGAAATTGGCACATGTGAGTGATGTGTCATGATGGGTTCTGGCAAGGAACTTCATTTTGCCAACATTTCTTGTGTTCACTAAAATACAAATAGCTTTCCAAATATATTTGATTGGATTGCATATAATTCATACTTCTCTGCTGAGCCAATTGAGTAGTGCAAATAAGGCAGCGCTTTGCTTTGATATGCCATCTGGTTAGAGTGCTGAAGGAATCGTACAGAATCAGTCATCATAAAAACTTTGGGAAGTGAAAAAAAGACACTTATACATTGCAGTAACATTGGCAGTGTCAGCAGATGGTATGAAATTGCTCCTGTATGTAATCTTGAAGCATAAAGCAGTGCCAAAGAAACAGCTGCCTACTAGGATAGCTGGTAGGTGTCAAAACCAAGGGTGGTTGCCTGCAGACGAAAGGATTGGCTGATCATCGTTTGGAACAGGAGACGAGGTGTGCTGTTAAGAATGAGGAATGCATGCCGTAGGTGGATTTAAAGGTTATCTGACAAAAATGTGGAGGAATACAAGCAGAGAATACTGATTTTGTAGTCATACCAGGCGAAATGACATTCCCACTGCAGGTATTTGTTGTGGTCGTGAACAAGTGCTTTAAAGACTGCTTGAAGTTTTTCTGCTCAGATCAGACTTGCCAGGGATCACACTTCCCTTGCATCTCAAGTAGAGAAGCCCAGGACACCATGAGGCAGCATGAGGTCAGTTAAGTCCAGAAGTTATAGCTAAAGCACTTGAGCAATACTATATTTCATTTTCCGTGGATGGAACTGAAAGGTGATTTGTGTGAGTTTCAAAGATGAATGGGTTTGTGCATAATGAGACAACGAAGACATCAAGAGTGAGGAAGAAGTTGGCACAAAGTGACAGTGGTGGACATGATAAAGTGACCTGATACGTAAAATCTGAAAAGCAGTGTGAAGAAAACATAAAAAAATAGACTAATATAAGTCATTAGGAGAAAGATCGTCTTACGGCATATCTATTACATGGATATAATAAGCTTCATGCATTTAAATTCTTTTTGAAAGGGATTTTCTTAAATTATCAATCTGTTAACATGATGCTCTACCAGCTGCCAACAGTTTGGCCCAGGAACTCCTGGAGTGAGAGGCAATTATTCTTTTTTTTGGTCAACTTGAATGGCTCTCTTTTATACAGACCTGTCTATCTCACCAGAATGCACAAAGGTATCAATCTGTGCCACGTGCTTCATATACAGGGTATCTTGAGAGACAACCTTTGTTTGCATGCATTTGCTTGTTCTTTCTAAATGACTCTAAGTATTTAGAAACTATATCTTTTCCAGTAACTTTGGGTTTAACAACAACACTGTAGCTTTTTAGGTAGGCACATCAATGAAGTTTGTATTTGTTCAAGTGTGAGTCCCTGAAGAAATGGGGTAATTGGACCTTGTTGTGTTTATGTGAAGCTGATGAGCGTTACCTGAAGCTCTTGAACGTGTCCTTAAGTTTGTATTTATTTCCCCTCCCCTTTTAAAAGGAAAAGCTGCTAGTTTATACTACAAATAAGTGGCAAATAAACTATCTGGCTATTGCATCAGTTCTGTGCGTGTTTGGTTAGCAACTGATTGAAGAGCAACGAATGGCTGTAAAATAACAGTATTTCCAGCTCTGAGAACATATGGGCTATGAGTATTTCCAGCTCTCCATGACTCTGAGAACATGGTGTGGGTTATATTTAGGTTGGAAGGGATGCTGAATGCAGCAGTAAAAAAAAAAGGGAATAACTTTCTGAAATAAATCATATACAGAAGACCCCTTCAAAGCATTTTCTGAACTCCAGTTGCCCTTCTGGAACCGTGTGAATTTATTTTGGAGGAGCTGGTGATCTCAACGTGAGTAATTTTTCAGGTAGGATTAATGGGAGTAGCAGAGTGAAGCATTCATTCCTAATCAGTTTTGCTCTGTGGTCCTTGTTTATTATGGGAGAAGAATTCAATCTGTAGCTTCAGGTGTGACAGTGAACTGATGTGTCAGGTTGCTGCAATTGAGAGTGCTTCCACCCCCCTTTTCTTTAATGCTCACTTACTAGGAATGCTTTTCTGCTGGCTGGTGAGTTAAAGCAGCTCATGGAAAAGTCAAATGAGCACTAGAGCTGTTAAAAGGTATCTGCTGGAAAGGAGAGTTTGATTGTTCTGAGCAGTTATATTGCCTCTGCTGCCATTGAAAAGGCAGGTAAAACGATAAGGCTTTAACAGCTCAACGCTCTGGGAAGGAGAGGAGAGCAGTGGGGAATCAGGGGAATCAAAATTTTTGGTCTCCTTGTCTGCTGCTCCTGAAGCCGGACCCTCAGAGTGAGCAGCTCTGGCACAGTTTCCTGTTGTAATGAAAACAGTGGGAGAAAACAGTGGGTGAATAAATGTAGGGTTGTTCGTAGTTGGACATATGGTCTCTAGCACGATTCTTTCAGCAGGCGAGGTTATTTAGGTTTCTTCGTACCAAAAAATAAACCCACAAAAAACACACCCCAACCCAAAACCCAACAGTGTTTCCTGTCTTACTTGAAGTGAGATTTCAGGATGGCTGAACTTGCTGGCTGATTTGTCTCATATGCCACTAGTCAGTTCTGTCTTACTAGCTGGCACAGCGCACGATGGCTTTTATTTTGCAAATGCGTTAAATTGCACTGGGGCTTTTCAAACATACGGCTTGCTTTTCTTTTCACTGTTTTCTGGATTTGATGCTTAATCATAGCCTGCTATATTGTCAGTGGATATTACTCATACTTTGAGAAGTGGTAATGTGACTTTTTTGGAGCTGTCTCTGAGGACGATGCATTGCCACATCCTGGGTTGGGAGGTGGGAAGAAATGCTTTAATGAAGTTCTGCTACTTAGTGAAAGTGTAACCAAGGGCTGCTGTCTTAAAGGTCAGTGTGGGCAGAAGTCAGCGGCGTTCTCTGAACTCACCTGCATGTCCAACAGGGAGTGAACAATGCTCAGGGCATTTCAGTGACCGACCCATGGTGGCTGCAAGAGTGACTCCCTTACTTCCTCTGGGTGTCTGTGCTCTAGCAGTGGGTGCACGTGTGCCCACATGATGTGTAATAAACATTGAGGATGTTTTTTCTCTTTCCTTGTTTCCACAAGGCTGATTGTGCCAGTTGTGGTTTGGGTTTCTCTGAAGCATGCAGCTGAGATGGAGTTCTCTGCTGCAGTGAATTTTCCCTCATCTATGTGACGTGTTCTTTCATAATGTGAAAAATAGCGTGCTCGTTGCGTTTCCACACCTCTAGTTGTGGTGCCTTCATTACCTGGTTAAGTCAACACCCCTGGGGAGTGCTTTGCTCGTTTGTGGTGAGCTGTGTTGGGTGTGCAGTGGGGATGGGAAAGGGTGGCAGCTTGAGAGCAGACTTGTGAACAGCCTACAGAGACTTCTCTGCCTGGGGCTCTCCCAGCCGGTGGGATGACCAAACGTGGCAGTGGTTAATCTAGAACTGAACAGGCACACTGCTCGCTCTCCTGCACTTGTCTGGTTTCCTTAATCTTTGTTGTAACTCTGAGCTCATTTCGATGTCGTAATGGTGAATTTAGTCGATTTTTAAAATAATTAATAGATAACTTTTTCTTTTGTACATTTGTCTCTTGGAAAATACACAGTAATCCAGAAGCATGTTTCACTTATAGTGTGTTCCTGAATCTCCTTGTAAAGCTTTTACCCAAAGGACACCTCTTTTATCCTTCTTTTTTTTTATATTTTTCTATTTGTAAAAATGTGATAAAATACTATCACATAACTGAGGCAGAAAATCTATTTTGACTGCATTAGCATGGTTCAGAAAAAAAGTAAGGTGTTTTCATGAACTATACTCTTCCTCAAAAATACCAAACCAACCAATCAGCACCACAAAACAGCCGACCAAGCCCATACACACAGCACCTTTCCACTGCTGTCTGTCCTTAGGACTGATAATACTGTAACTTGTTCAAGAAGCTGAAATCAGGACTAGCTTATTACATGAAGCTTTTTTACTTGCTGCTTTCATCTTCCTTCAGTCCCTGAAAACAGCTAGTGAATAATTGAGCTGGCCGCTGCTTTTTGTTGCAGTGGGGCTCCATGCGACGACAATGTCTGTTAGGCTGAGGGGGAGTGGTGAACTTGGTGATCCATTCATAATCAATGCATCTTAAAAGCTCTTTGTAGGAAACTTCCTGGAGGTAATAATCATGTCTTGTCTGGTGAAATATGCATCAATTTCTCCATTTTCTTACTTCCTACTAGGTTGTGTACTGTTTACCGTATCCAATGTACCCAGCTAGTGTTATGCAAGCAATTGAAATGCAGGGGAATGGAGAGAAGTTTGATGTTGGGCTAGAAGCAGCATGGTGCTTATAACTCCTGTCTTGTTTTTAAATGGTTGAGAAATATTTCTTGGAGACCATCTGGGCAACTTGAGGAGATTTGAAAGTAGTGTTTTACACAGCGTTATGTAATTGCCACTCTGCATTGTGTACGCACACAGCTAGAAGTACTGCTAGAATGGTGAGGGAAGCGCTCTTAAAAAAAAAAGGGGGGGGAAGGAAGTGGAAGAGCTTGCCTTAACTAGAAAGGGAATGTTTCCAAAACACAAAGATAGCAATAAATTTTCAAACCAAATATTAATACAGGAACAATAAGAGTTAAGCCAAAACAAATTAAAGGCACAAATCAAAAGGTTCCTTGTTGCTGAAGTAATTAAAGCCTTTTATAACTGTAATGTAGATAACACTAGCTCGTTGTGATGGAGCTGGGTGATTTTTAAGATCACATTGTTTATTAGAAATTTGTTATTCGAGACATGCAGCAGGAAAAAATTGTCTCAATTCGTGTAATTTTGAAGGAAAATCATCAGATTGGGTTTTGGACCCCAAAATAAAGATTATCTAAAAACTGCTATTTGCTGTAGCTTCTTCTAATGCAGCTGATACAAGGATTGGAGAAGTATGTATCTGATTATCCTGTTAAACAGGAAAGTTAATTACAAAATAGGATTATTTCCATTTCCTTAGAAGTCACTGGTGATCTTAGAAGCCTTTACTTTTTCTCCCACTAATTAGTGCTCCTTCATATATTCATTCAGAGAATAAAATAAGAATTAAGTGGTGTTGTGGTTTTTTTTGCACCTTCAGCGCACTACTATTTATAAACAGCATTTGGAGACATTTTTGTCAGCAGGTCATGAATATAATGAATTAAATGAAAAACTTCCTGGCAGAATCAAATCTTTACTCTGTTTTTTACTTTTACTTTAATTCTGATGCTTGTATAGGATAGGGTGTGAAGTGTATCGTTGTAAAACGAAGACTTTGAAAAAATAAATAGTTTACTGTAGGCTGTCGTGTGTTTTATGTTCTTAAACACTACTCCTAAGCTGGCAGAGAAATCCTTTCCGGTGGAAATGGAGAAATGCTGCCCTCTACTGTTTGTAAAGCGTTTTTGTCAAGAGAGCAAGCAGGAAAATGCGGATATCTACATTTTAGAAAACTTTGCACGGCTTTCTCTGCCCTCCAAGATTTGAAATATATGAGGAGACACTTTTAGAAAGGTAGGGAAAAGCACAGAACTGTAGTATTAGATTGCAGGATACAGAGCTAGACTTAAGTTTTTGGTTTGCCAGTCATGATTCTGGATTTTTTTTTTGATACTTTGCCTTTTAATTCTTTTTTATTTCCCACCAGGGAAGTGGTCATGGCCCCAAGCCTGTCAGTGTTCAAGAAGCATGCTGGAGTCAAGAGTTGGACTTCATGATCCTTGTTGGGTCCCTTCAGCTCAGGATATTCTGTGATTGTGTACTCAAAGTTTTGTGCCCTGTCTCCTACAGGGGGTTTAAGTTGCAATTTAGGAGGGACTAGATTTGGGACACTTTGACTGGATTTGGAAATATAGTTTGGAAAGGAAACAATAGGATCATAGACACAAGTCTTCCAGGTTCAGAATCATTCTTGAAAAATTTGGGGGCAGAGGGGAGATGGGTGTGTTTTTGGGGGTTTTGTTTGTTCTTAAATCTGTTACCTGAGCTAAGGGATGTCCTTGAATTCCTTCATTGTCTTAGTCTCTTTTGAGTGGTGGAAATGGCATAAAAACCCAAGTGAAAGGTAGTGAAGTTTGCTTTGTTATGATCTGACTGTTCTGTGGATTGATCAGACTGTGATGCTGTAGGGAGAGAGCAGGTAAGCGCTCTTTTACTTGCAAAGTGGTTTAATGTGCCTGAAATTCTATCAAAACATCTCTTTGTTAGTTGCATCTCTTTGTTAGTTGAACGTTGGACGTGATTTTTCACAGACTGTCTGAAGTCACCTTCGGGTATATGCAACCTCTGCTTAATGACTAAAAAGCAATTCCTTTATCAAAAAGGTTAACACAGAATTCTTTGGTTCCTCACAGCAGGTGGCTCACAAAAGCTGAGGAGAGTGTAATGTGTGGGAATAAACAGAGGGTGAGACCCCAGACTTCGTGTAGTACAGGACTGTGCTTCCAAGTATGGCTAGCAGTTTGTCTTAAGGAAGAAGTTGTGAGGAAAGGATAAGTGCCCACTTCAGTTGCTGATCCACTTTAGAAGGCAGCATCCTAAAGACTTTCTGAGCTAGTGATTTTTATTAGCCGTACATTTTTTTATTAGCCGTACATTTTTATTAGACCTTAGTCTACATCTGGTTTGCCGTTTTGTAGTTTCTTTTTGAACACTTCATGTCCTTGGCAGTAAGTTCTACAGCAGTTTCTTTTGTTTGTGTTTTTAAAACATCTGCTCGATTATTTCGTTGTCTACTAATGCCTGTGTAGTCTTAAATTAGTGAATAATTATTTTGTATTTGCCTTGTCTGCACCATTCATGTTTATAAAGATCTTGTATCAAGTTCCCATGGTCAGCTGCTTACTTGAGATGGATGAGGCTCCTCACTTGATAATCTTCATAGATGAAAGCCACTGAGGATCCTTATCCTAACTGTTATTCACTGTACTTTTTTGATTTTTGTTGCTACTTTTCTTCAGATGAGGTCAGAAGTGTGTGCAATATTCAAGATCTGTGAATTCCTCAATTATTCAGAGAAATAATACTGCCTGCTTTCCTAAGTTTCTTTTTTGAATATTGGAACTCCTGTTCTGAGCTAATAGCTTTCTTCCACTTGGTGGTTTAAAAAAATCTTTAAAATACTGTTTTCTAGGTGTCCTAAAGGGAAGGGAGAAAGACCTACATTTGGTATGGTGTCTTAACATGCTGTCACATTCACTCAGGTATTTCAGTCCTAACTTTGTCAGTAATCTCATAGCTAAAGTAGGGCACTATTTTCTGTAGGAAGGCACTGCGTTTTGCTGAAACGTCCCAAGAAGGAGAACTCAATTTTGAAGAGATGTGCAGTTGGTGTTCCAATAGCTGCTGGTGTTTTATAAGGGGGGGGGTGTGTGCGTAATGCCCTAGGTTCTTGCTGAAGTATGGCAGTTTAGAAACACGTTGAATATGCAGGGTTGATAAGCAGGCCTTAGTCTAGGATCAGTATTTTGAACGTTTTGTTCATAAACTGCAGATTCAGCTCAAACCACGAGTTACTGGAATGATGACCCCACACCCCAAGCCAGCTGACAGATGACCCTCCTCTAGTTCAAGTGGCAAATAAAGGAAGCTGCAGGACCTTAGCACAGAAACCTCTGACCTGGGGGACTGGGCTAGGAGGAGGTTCAGGAAGCTCAACAAGATGTGCCAAGTTCTGCAGCAAGGGTAGAGCAAACCCCCGCGCTGGTACAGGGAAGCAACTGGCGGAATAGTAGCTGTGCCAAGAGGGTTATGGTGTTTATGGGGAACAGAAGGCTGAAACAATGCAGGCTCTAAGTAGTTTAGTGCAGAGCCCAATATGACAGATAATTGAGCATTGATAGAATCCTCTTGGTGCCTAGATTCTCTCCTGCTCTCAAAGACATGATCTGCTTTCATGGTTTTTAGGCAGTGGGACTGGAGGACTGATTTGTTTGTCTCTGGAAACAGCCTTCTCACTGTCTGCAGTGGAGAAAAAAAACCTCAGCCCATTGTTAGTATTGTGGAAGCACTTCATCTACACTGGCCGTGAGTGGCTCTTAGCCTCTACTTGGATGGCGCTGCATCAAAGCAGTAGAGCAGAAACATATCCAATTGCTGTCTTTTCTCGATGCTGTGTCAGGGAAGCATGAACAGCCGCTGAAATGAAACTGTAGTATGAGACTTCACTGGATAAAAGCATGTATTGTTATTGTATTTCCTCTCCCGGATTTTCACTTTTTTTTTTTAGCCTATGTGCCCTCATTTTTCCAGTGGAGGCACAGATGCTTGATTAATAGTTTGAGAGTCACTCAATAGCAGTGCTGCTTTTCTTAGCTACATCTACGTTGCACAGACCATATAAAAGGTAGTCCACAATTGAAAACTGCTGCTCTGAAAGGAACTCTTTCAAAAAGATAGGAAGAAATTCATCAGATTCTGAGCAATCCTTCAATAGCAGAGAGATCTTCATGCATTATCCATTCTAGAATAATCCCTGAGAAAATGTTGTCTCTTCTCTTCCTGCACCAGTCCCTCCCCAGTAATTTTTGCATGACAATCACAATCAAACTAGCCTTCTGTCTCAGTCTAATGAAGGAAGATATGATTAGCTTGGGTCCTGCAGGGAATGATCCACGGTAATAAATGAGATCCTTGTTCTGGTTTGGTCTTGACACCAGGAAGAACAGTCCCAGCTAACCCCACCCTGTAGGATTCCATCTTTCCCACTGAGTATAGCCTTCAAATTACAGCCTCACTTGCCTAATAATCTTTATCTCTTGCATTTAGGGTTGATCCACTTCAAATCCAAAGCAGGTGGAAACTTCATTGGGGTAGGAAAGGCTTGAGGGATATGAGAGTAAAGCTTAATGGGGCTCTCAGAAGGTTTGTTTAATTGGCTTTTATAGCTTATCAGTTTTATCTATAGAACGAAGTGTCTGTGGCTCACAAGAAATCTTTGAGGGTCAGGTGGAAGTAAACAGGGCTAAATATGCATGCTTTTTTGTTTCCTATCTGCAGACAGGAACAACACATCAAAGGCGATTTTTAGAATAAAAGTATGTGATTACTCTGTCAGCCAAGTTTTTGAATGGTGTCCATGTAATTCTGCCAAGATCTCACAGTTCTTCATTGTACAGGACTTTTCAGGTCAGGCTGTGTACTGGTTTGGGCTGGGTTGGCTGCTTTACTTCACAGCAGCCGTGTGGCGTTTTAGGTTTTTGCCCAAAACAGTGTCGATAACACCAGTGCTTTAGCTGTTGCTGTACGGTGCTTGGGATATGAAGGCCTTTTCTGCTTTAACTCTCTGCTGCCTCTGCAAGTGGGCTGGGAGTGGGCAAGAGACTGGTAGGGACACAGCTGGGGCAGCTGACCCAAACTGATCGAGGAGATATTTCAGGCCTTTTGGTGGCATGCTGGGGAGGAAGTCTTTCAGTGTAGCTGCTGGCTAGAGACTGGTTTACATCAGTCCCACTGCCCTGTTGGTGGGAGGTGGTGACTGCCTTTGCATCATTTCCCTTCTCACTTCACTTATTAAACTGTCTTCATCTCAATGTATAAGTTTTTTGTTTGTTCCTGTTTTTCTTTTTTTTTTTTTTTTTTTTTTTTTCAATTTTTCTCTTGTCCCTCTAGGTTGGGAGTGAGCAAGCAACTGGGTGGGTGCTTACCTGCCAGCCACTGCCAGCTGTTTCTAAACGTGTTGAGTATATTTGAAGTGGTGTAGAATGTCTTCGTTTTAGGGATTCCCTAGCTGAGTTGTATTCTAATCAGAGTACAGTCTATTCAAAAAGTCATTGCTTTTTTTTTTTTTTTTTTTTTCTCCTCACAAAGATGTTAGTATACACTGAAACACAATAAAATTTCAGCAGTGACTTTAACAGGAGGTCAGGTAGACTTCGAGCTAATGGGAAGGAAAATGCCATGGTGTCACTGTCTGCTGCGTTTCCATCCTTCTAATTGGGTCAAACTCCAAGTTTGCAAAAGGAACCATTTATTTTCAGTCCTAGCCTGTTTTGAAGACCTTCTCCCCAGTTCTGTAATTTCCAGCAAAGAAAAAATGTTGAATTTTGGATTTCACGGTAGTCATACTAGTCAATTCCATCATCAAGGGATTTCTAGTGGGGAAACTGAAAATGTAAAGGCATGCTGCAGGAGGGCTAAACTACTTTGAAACTATCAGGAGGAAGGGAAAGAGATTCCCCTCTAGGCCTTTTAAATTCGGAAACATGGAATTGTAAGAGCTTCACAGCTGCCAAGTCTGTGTTTGTGCAACTTTTGGCAAGGTGTGCTACTGTTCTGTTAGAAGCTGCGTAGCTTTTAACTTTTTTTTTTCCATTTGACATGCTTAATATTTTGTTATATGAATTCTGCTAGTTACGCTTAGGCAGCTTTCCCTTTGAAGGGGCTTTTTTGGTATGTATCCCCTTACCTGCTCCCTACTCTTATGAATCCTGATTATTTTTGCATATAGAGGACATCATAATGCAGGCAGCTCTGGGTTCTCTCTCCACTATGATGCTGGACTTTTCTCCTCTGATTTGGACTGAAGAGAACTCCAAAAGCTTATAGTGTCCCTAATGATGGTCAGTGAGCAAGAAAAGTGTTCTTGTGTGGTTTTTGGGCTGACTTATCGAGCCTTATGGAGGACCTCCTTGGAGTCCCAGATCTGTCGTCAGCTTAACAATTTAAGACTTGGAATAAACTGGGAGAAAATCACGAACACCTACTGAAAAGCTTCTCTTCTGAAGGACAGATGCACATCAGCGTTCTGAACTGAAGGTGTGAAAAGAGCTGCAAGTTCAACTCCGGCATACACGTTTACCTGTCAAGCTGGCAAAAAGGTGCTTCTAAGATATGAGTAGCTGCTACAGTTGGCTTTTACAGGGGGAACTTTCAGGTCACGGTGTTTTCAGTAAATAAACCTGTTTGCCTGAAAGTACTATGCAAATGAATTTTCTGGCAATTCAGGTACGTGCAGAAACAAGCAGTGCATTTTTGGCTGCTTTCTCAAAATTGGTTTGGATAGCCATCTCCTATGGCAGGGGGTGACAACAGCCATGCCAGGGAGCCTCATGGATGCTAATGGATACAGTTTGCACCCAATATCTGTTACGAAACCAGTGTTCAAATTTCATTTATCTTACAGAAACTGCTTACACAATTACTCCTTCTTGAATAACGCATAGAGTTACAGTCACTGCTTCAGAGCTCGCTGTTAGTATGAGGTAATCTTCAACCAGTATCCAGGCTTCTTCATGTAGACTAATTCTGGAGTTCTGTGTACTCTTTCAATACTACATGTGCTAAGACTGAGGCAAAGAGGTTAAAATAGTTCTTAGCACTAGAAGGAATTTAAATCTAAAAGTTTTTAAATTGGACTGTATTCTGGAAGCTTACCAGATCAGGCTTCTGGGGATTGGGGACCTGGAGTCCCACCAGGCTGACAGGTGCCTGCCGTGATACTTGCCAAGTTTCTTCTCTTCCTCATGCTGTTTAAAAACTCCAGGTCTTGCTTCTTATGAGGTTCCTAACCTGTGGTATGCAAGGATATGCGTAGAACACATGGATTGAAACAGGCACCCCCAGTGTGTTTAGCTCAAAAAAGTGGGCAAATGCTGAACAGAACTACTAAGTGCCTGAGAGGCTGGTAGTGCTTTTTTGGTGCTACATAACAGTTGTTTCTCTCTATTCAATGTTCATACTGCTCAGGGAGTTTTGGAAGTGTAACAGCTTTCGTATTTTATGATAATAACAAAATTAGTCTTGCTTACTAATTAAAGATCTTAATGATGTTGGTATTTTTATTGGGCACATGGGAGCTGTGCACAAAGATAGGTTATTGCCAAGTAAACATTCAAAAGAAACTTGGAATGAGGGCAGTTCCTTTTTATGTAGTGTTTTTATAAGCAAGAAAAGTCAGTTTTAGTGATATTGTTTTTGAGCAAATGCCAGTTATTAAAAGTTTTGAATTAGTTCTTTAGATTTTGTGCATATAAAAGGTCACTTATGTTCTTGTATATTACCAGGTGGAACCCTCCTATGCAATAAGAGAACTTCAGGTTTTTGTTTTTCTATGTTCAGTGAATACTGACTTGTTTTTTTCTTGTATGCGGCACCATCAGATAGAAATTTTTTAAACTGGGAGATTGCAAGGTACAGTATCAAGAATTCTATCATCAGCATGGAAACAGAGGGCCCAAACTGAAAGAACTCAAGTTTGTGTGGGATAACACAGAACACAGTCTGATAACTGGAGAGGAAGCCTTGTGAGATACTGAAGGCCATATTATTCTTAGCAGCAGCTTAGTGTGTTAATCGATTGCTTTTTATGTTTTGAAACATTAATCCAACTTTCGATTGGAATCAGATCAATAGTTAAATGGGGTTATGTCTCTGTAGAGCTCAAAAGTAGGTTTCCAAATATTCTGAGTACAGGTGTTTATATGATTGTTTATATTTCAAGAAGCTTTATGCTCACAGCTGCATATTTAAAATGCCTTTGAGTACAAATAATTATGAACAAGTGAAACCATTACAGTTAAATCTTAGGATGTAGTCAGCAAGCTGTATTTTAACTTGACAAACTTAAATGTTGTATTTTTAAGTTTGTGACAAGATGTGATAAACAAGGTAACTTTTTAGAATAAAGATCAAGACAATTTTGGTGTGTAACCAATTTATTTGGTTGTAGTTGTAAAAATATGGTTGAAGGATTCAAATGTTCTGTGGCCTTCATCAACGAAGTAATTGCCTTAAGCTTTCTCTTCTTTCATACCTTACTGATGGAATCCTTTGTAGATGTGTGGATTGTATCTTCTTATTGATTCTTCTATGCCCATGACACATCAGAGGTTATATTTTCTGCATCACAAAAAGCTATTTGTGCAACGTTCAAGAACTGCTTTTGCTCTTTGACTTTGTAATGAAATTGCCATGCATTTGACTGAATTATTTTAGTAAGAAATTGCTATTAATGTGATTAAATGTATGGAAGTAAGATGGATTGTTGAGCTGTAGTGTAGAAAAGGTGGTGTTGTGGTATAAGAATGTTCTTGTGTTCCTTGTGGAGCAGGCAATGCTTGCCAGTTCTTTCCCCTGATGCGTGTTTTCCTTTTTCATGTGCTGTATTTAAGCTTCTTCACTTGTGCTTTGCCCTAGTTCTTCAGAAAAGAGACTATGCTGTGATCCCCAACCAGCACAAGGAAATTAGAGGACTTTTTTACGTTCTTCAGTTATTCGGTTATAGTTTAAGGCTGCCCTTGTATTTAAATGTATGTATCAGAGAAGCTTAACCTAATGTAGATACACACAGAAGGTGGATCTTTGTGTGCGTGTTATTTATTGCCTTTCTGTCTCCAAGGTGTTTAGGATGAGCTTCCCTTTTGGTCCTGCCATTGTTGTTGCCCATGCATGCAGAAGACGACCTGTTGTAGGAAGCTGCGTCTGGGGCTGGCTTGTGAAAAAGCGTAGGTCATGGCACATGGGGGAAAGACAACTATGCTTATTAGTATGGAAGGGCTGTCATCTGTAGTCCCTGCATCTTCTACCAAGAAAGAGGTCCTCATGCAAATGAAGTTTATTTTGAGGTTTACTGTGGGCTGAGTTACACGTTTTTCTCCAGACATCTTGCCTTAGTTTCGGTTTCCTCAATCTGCACATTTATGTAAAGATGACGGTCTCCAGTATAATTCATGAAGTTGCTGTTTTCTGAGCTGCAAGTGTGGATGTCAGTTTTGCACCACATTAAACTTTCTACCTCAAGGGGTGCTCATCAGGTAAACCACAGGAAGTAAAAGGGAGATGGCAACAAACGTCAGCGAACAGTCGCAACCTAAAGAGTAGGCATTTCTGAGAGTATTAAATACTTGCTTTCATCTTTCAGTACAATTAATGTGTTTTTGTAAGGGTTATCTTATGGTACAATTAAGACAAATCAGCATGTTTTTTTCATCAAATTCTGTAATGTGATGCCATAACATATAAATAGATTAAAATTTGGCAGGGACCCTGGCACTCTTTTTTTTTTTTTTTTTTTTAAGAATAAAGTTTGAATCCTTAGAGTTTGATTTTCCCCCCTTTCCCAACACAAAAAACAAACACCAAACACACTCAAATATATTTTTAAAAAT
Organism: Oxyura jamaicensis; assembly: GCF_011077185.1. Classification (NCBI taxonomy): domain Eukaryota; kingdom Metazoa; phylum Chordata; class Aves; order Anseriformes; family Anatidae; genus Oxyura; species Oxyura jamaicensis. The sequence continues at coordinate 13,164,231 of NC_048901.1, read as the reverse complement.
ATGCAGTCTTAGACTTGTTAACAAACAACAAAGAACAAAAATCTTAGGTGACCGTGGCCATATTCAGTTCCATTTCGCTTTAGAAAAAAGCGCTTTTTCTGTATTTCTTTTTCTCCAGAGTGTCCATGTGTACTGTTGCTTGAAATTAATTAATTTACCACTTTACCAACAATGTCTCATAACCAAATTAGGAGTTTTACTCAGCAGTTAATGGTTTTTTAATGTGTTCCTTAACCTTGCATTTTTTGTTAGAAAATGAGGATTAAATATCCCATAGCCATTTGTTCTGTGGTCTGCTTATATTTCCTTGAAAAAGCTAGTGTAAACTGCAGCTCAGCAAATCTCCTGCTGTTAGCCTTACAACTTCCCGGCTTTATAATTATGCACATGTGATTTTAGAAGGGGCTTTCACTTGCTCATTGGTGCAGTGCGAAAGCACCTTGCAGGAGGTGCTGGGTCTGTGTCGGTCGGGCCGTGTAGGAGTCCCTTGCTGCAACATCTTGCCCCTCCCCTAAGCAACCAGCATACACGAGCAGAGTGGCTCTGCTGGAGTTGCTTTTCTTTTCATGGAGGAGACAGCAGACCTTGCACTGCAGCAGGTGGAGCTGCCTTGCTGGATCGAGCCCTGGGTTCTGGCTGCAAGCATCCCGCTATTACTTCGGGCCGCGATACAGTTGCCACTTGGAGCTGACGCTAGCATAATTACGTACAAAGCTGACTCGAAATATTTAAAAATGGACACAGGATTTTTTTGCTTGCCTTTAAGATCTGGTTTCTAATATGGAGCGAAATATTTCCTGAAGGATTGAAACTATTTGATGTAAAGGCTTATTTTTGAACACTATGGACCTAGAATAAATGTCAAAGACAGGCAGCAAGCAGCGCTTACAGAGGCATTTTTCTGGAATCTCAGTCGTGGATCGATTGAAGTGCACAGGGTCTGAAAAAATGTCTCCTAGCATAAAAAACTTGGATTGTTTTTCTCCGATGCTATGCCACTGTAAAGTAGCATGTACCAACAACACAATCTCTTTAATGTTCGGATGTAAGGTGGGTCTATAAAAGGACTTTCCTGGAAATATAAACTGGGTTTAATAGGCTATGAATGATTGCCAGGATGTGTTCTGTAACTGTGCCTTAAATTTCCGATTAAATAGCATGTATTTTGTTCCAGGCATTACTTGATTATCGGAGGGAGCTCTTGGTGATTGTGACAGAAGTAATGAATTATCATGCCTACTCTTTAGAGATCCCTTTGAACAACATTTTGAATTTACTGAATGCTGCATGTAAAATGTCGTCATTCTCCGTTAATCAGCATTAATCATCATGTAATCAGTTTATTGCACTTGGCTTTCATTTTCTTCAGCTGTGGAGAATTAAATACATGGGAGACTTGCACTGAGATGCAGGGCTGGAAATGCCTCCTGACATCATATTGATAGAAGCAATTGTTAGTGGCAGGTTTGGGTTTAACGGTGCCCTCAGGCATTTAGTCATTTTAGAACTCCGTCAACTGTTTGGGGTCTAGAGCAATAAAATATACGTAATTTGGTAATTCTCAGAATAGTAAGCAATATAGTCAGGTTGTATAAACTGCTTTTTCCAGAAAAATTAACACAGGAATTGAAGGATGTGATGAGAACTGCTGGAAAGCCCCTTTAAAAATAAAGGTTTGTGTGTGTGAAGTTACTTGTCAGACCGAGATTCAGCAATCTGTGTTTTCCAAAGTTATTTTGCATATTCAGTGTTTCCAAGCCAGTGTTCGATGTTCTTAACAAAAGAAAGCTGTATTGCCATAAATTGGGAGCATTTGTGTATGTGCATGTGTGCATTTATACACAGGCATGTATACACGCATGTCTGTGCAGTACATCCATATTTATATATATGCTGGTATCACAATATGTTGATGTTGCAAAAAAAGAAAAGTCACTAGGTTGGGAGGGAGGAGTCTGATCTGTTTGTAATGGCTCTTTTGCTAGTGTAAAAGATTTATTGTGGAATTGAAGGCTGAGTGCTTTATTTCCAGTAGGCAAGGATTTGCCTTGTTTTGTAACTACTTGTCTTTCATGTGTCCAAAGCATTTTTCAGTTGTAAATATGTACGTGTATATTGATGCAGCTGAGAAACTGTTTGCTGTAAAGTCAAGGTTTTTTAATTCTTCGTGGAACTGCACATCCCTTCATTACAACATCATAAATTTGGGAGGAAAGCCGTAGGACCAAAATACAATTTGGAGTTTCATGGTGACAGCTGAACTGCCGATGAGGGATGCTGTTTGCTTTAAGACCAAACTAAAAATATCCAGCGAATATCCAGCATTCACTTGAGGCGTTTTGTGCTGGATTTGAGTGACAGCGGCGTTTTCTGCTATCCTCGCACGCCAGCGGCCCCTTTGGGCTGCCTCGCGCCCCGGTGACTTGTCCCCGGCTGGCTCTGGGGACAGCCCCTGGTGCCACTGCTAAGGGTCCCCACAGTGGGTCCTTGTCCCTGTGCTGCTGTCCTGCAGACTGCTACTTTCTCAAGTGCGGTTGCTTTAGCAGTGCTGTACGTTAAAATATCTGGCTGTTGGGCTTTAACAATACCCAAAAAGCGGCCTGCTCGGCCTGGGGGAGAGAAGGCTCAACTCAGCAGGGTCTAAAAATACCTGAAGGGAGGGTGCAGTGAAGACGGAGCCAGGTTCTTGCCTGTGGTGCCCAGTTCCAGGACAGGAGGCAGTGGGCACAAACTGGACCACAGGGGCTCCAGCTGAACCCCAGGAAGCGTTTCAGTGCTGTGCGGGTGGCTGAGTGTGGGCACAGGCTGCTGGAGAGGCTGGGGGCCTGCTCCCTGCAGGGCCTGCCTGGGCACTGGCCTGGGCCCCCCTGCTCTGGCTGGACCCAGCGGTGCTTCTGCCATCAGCCAGCCTGAGATTCCCTGCATGTGTGTTACTGTTAATAGAGAGGGAGTGCTCTGTGCTGCTGAAATCCCAGCTGGACTGAAGGCACTAGGTTTGACTAACCATGACCTGCTGGTAGTGCAGGGGTTTCTGCACTCGGCGCTTCTCAGTTTTATTTATTTGAAGGGAAGTTGCAGCATTGTGCTGCACTAAGAATAACATAGCAGTGTCTTCTCAGAAAATACCTTTTGATTGCTTAAAACTGAGTCAATATTTAAAGGAAGATGTGAAACAATAATGCAGCGTAACCTGTTCAGTCCTTTACATAAAGGTCTGAACAAGACTACATAAAGGAGTGAACACTTATCTGACAGAAGTAATTCTATGAAATCGTGTTTTCAGTTTTCCTTTAGTGATTTTTGACTACAGGAGAATAACATTATCAGCCTGACTGCTCCCTGTTTGGTCTCTGTGCATTGGCATTGTGGAACAGGTGAATTTCTTCTCACCAAATATTTCTGGTGTTTTGTAAGCATGTGCATCTTAAGCTGTCTATTGCAGAGTCTCCATGATATGAAGTGCTCCCTAAATGTATTTGCACTAGCTGTGTATTTTTGCGTATGATGGAGCACTGTGACCTAATTATCATGTTGCGTGTGGTTTTACTCCAAGTACAACATCAAACTGAAAGGGGAAACTCTAAAAGGCTGCTGCTCCCTTATGGTTTGTCTTAGCTCTAATTATTAAAAGAAAACTTACTGCTTTTATCTGAGAATGAAGGATTCATTCTCAACATTCTGAATGCTTGTTTAAAAAAATTGCTCTAATATTTCAAATCACTGAGTTTATTATATATGGGAACTAAATTGAGAATAATACTAAATGTCCTATTCTGTGCTCAGTGAAGAAGTTCTGAAGATTCACCACCACTTAACCTGCTTCTCTCACCTTACTGAAGTGGTTTTGCTAGCCACAGGCTTTCAGCTTTTCAGTGTGAATTGCTGCTTACTTTCAATGAGGGCTTCATTTTGGTTTTTGTAATCTGCCAGTTGTCACAACTGAGAAGGTGACTTCCATTCAGCAGCAGCTGAGCGTACTCCTTGCGTTGTATCCTTTTCCTTCCTCAGTGAGGAAGGCACTTTGTTGGCCTGAGCACTTGCTTCTGGCTTAGCACTTCCACCACGCTGCAGGGAAGACTTATACAGAATATGCTAGGATCTTAATTTAGTGTTTAATTTGTCCTAATTTTATTGTAGCAAGATTATGGGGAATTTGGCTGTATTGTTGCCTTGTGTGCTGTAGCTACTGGAGCTTATTTTCTGCTGACTTGTATCTGAAAGAGTTGTGAATGTCTGCTTGTTTTTGTGGGGGGAGATGTGAGGATAACTGTAGATATTTAGATTTTCCTACTTATCTGCTTTTGACATGCTGCATCCTAGTCCTTTTATGCAGGAGTGGGGATGTTGAATGTAGAGCAGCGTTTCCCAACAACCTGAGTTGCTGGCATGGTCTGCCGAAGGGTCCCTTCAGGTTAAGTTTATCGTCTGAAGTAGAGCAGTGACTGAATAAGGACACGTATTTCAGTTTGGCTTGTCATTAGCAAATGGTCTGAAGACACTTTGTTTTGTCATGCTTTCTGTTCGTGCTGCATCAGGCTCTGAACTTCTATGTATTTCTCAATTTGAACTGGTTATATTGACTTGAAGTCCTCACTCAGTACCCTTTTTCAAAATAGTGGTTGGACTTCTACAACAAAAATTAAAACTGTGCCTAAACACAACAATATAAATCAGGCTGCCTGTTTTCCTGGGGTTTCCTGGAGTGTGTAGGGACATGGGAATGCTGGTATTGTGTGGATAAGGAGCGTGAAAATCTGCAGGAGAAGGGGAGTACAAGAAAGACCAACTGACAATCTTTGATTACTAGTTTTTAGGCACCCTTTCACTCTTCCTCTTCTGTTCAAGCTGTTTTAGTGTTGATCTCTTTGTATGTGGGGGGTACATACAGAAGTTGCTGTGCCTTCAAATTTGTTTTTATGTAAGACATCGGATTGATGTGTGCCTCTAATGTGAATTGTGTTGTGATACACATTCCGTCCTGAAGATCAGTGTAGTTTTTGCTGTCTTGCACTTTGTCATTACCATATCTGGTAGCTAAGGGTGTTTTTGAATGATTAATTCTCTGTCCGCGAGCATGGTGTTCTGTGTGGCCTGAATCTGTAGATTTACAGCCTTACAGGCTGTTGTGGATATGGGTCACTGGTTTAAGGCATGTTTAAGGGGTTATTTAGGTTGCTTAATTTTCTGTTGATTATCTTTCGGTAAGATCTCTCAGTAGAGTAACTTCTTAAAAATATAAAGCCTCAGGTTAATTACATCTAGGGTGTAGTATGGTTATGAATTTGTTTGAAACACCTTCCTTTGAAAAAGCAGAATTTCCTGAAGCTTTTCTGTGCCTTTTCCATGAACAGGTGATCTATATTCTGAAAAATGGTCCTTTAAAACATTCATAAAAAACATTCAGTGTTTATCCTATATGTTTTTGTAGATCCTTTGGCCATTTTTCTTTTATTCAGCTCTGCTAGGGTAGTGATTTTAAGTAGGGAGGCTGTGGGGCTGACCAGTTAGTACAATGAATGATTTCACTGTGGTGATTTTGGAACATCTTCTGGTGTCACAATTACTAGCACAGGTTTATTGAAGTAAATGGATTTTTCAGTAGTTTACACAAGCAGATCACTTAGTCCACAGTACTGAGTGACAGTTCAAAACTCACTAAGGGTGCAGTCTAGTTTGAACAAATCTTGTTAACTGCATTGCATCTGGAGAAATATTGTGACTCCATTTTGGCACCTGTAAATTTGTAACCCAGTCCTCTGGGGCAGTATCTCTGTCACAAATGTGTTAATATTTAGCTTTTTTTTTTTCACTGTAAATTATGATCATAACTTAGAGTAGTACATAAAGCTTCCTACAAATGTAGTTAGCTGGCCTGGCTGCTGCCTAACTGGGTGCTGGGAGACTTCCTAGATGTGTGGCAGAGGTAGGCTGCCTGCGAATTCAGAGCTGCTTTGCCACACTTGCCATTAGTCCTTCCTTTGATCTGTCTTGCCTGTTTCTTGGCTGGTTCTTCTATCCTAGGGTCTCCTTGGTGTCTGGATTGCCGCCTGGATTATTTTAGCTGCAAGCAGAGCAATGGTCTCTGCTAGCCTCTGTGAGATTGGCTGCCCCTGCTCTCTCCCTCCCTTTCTCCCTGGTGTGCCAGCACTGCTGCACGTTTCATCCTGTGAGCCGCTTTAGGGAATCAGAAGAGCAGCAAGTTAATATCGCTGGAGAGGGAACAAACATGCTGCTGGATTAGCCCGCTGAGCGTGCTCCTCGTGGGGTCAGACACGTGCTAGAAGCAAGGAGCAGGGAGATGTAGTTGTAGAGTGGGGCAGGAGAGCCCCAATGGGTTCTGCTCCTTTGTGTGGCTGCTGCCCTTTGGATCAGCTGGCTGTGTTGTGAAAATGCACCTATTGATATGCATGGGGTTTAAATGGCATGGGATTTGGATTTAGGTGTAGCAGCAGAATTAACGTGCCATGACTGAAGGAGATGACTGAATTGCTCTGCTCAGGTGATGGCAACTCCTGGGAGAGGGACGGAATGGGCAGTTCTGGATGGGGGCTGTTTGACCATGCCTGAGTTGTTAGATGCTCCCCCTCAGTCAAGAGGCGCGGGTGTTTTGGAGGTGATGCTCAAGAGTAAAGCAGTACAAAACACTTCCACTACCATGGAGAGTCGTAAGACTATCTGCTTTACATCCAAGCTGAAGCGCTTTGCTCTGAAGTATTTGCTGCAAAGGATGAGGACAGTTGGGTAACTTTTAGAATAAGTGTTGTGGATATAGCACTTAGAAACGCTATCCTGTAAGTAGTTTGGTTAGTGTATTTTAGAGATGAAATCTGTTTTTTTTTAGTAGCTTCAAGTTGACTTTACTACTATTTGCAAAATATTTCTCAGTCTTTGAATATCACATTAAAATCCAAATAGCCCTTAGTGTTTAAGGTTTTTTTTTGAGAAGCTTATAGCCCTTGTCTATAGAGCCGTACATGAGAGTTATTTACCACAGCATTTTTTCCATTTTTTAATGTAAATTGTAACCATGCATAATGCTGGATGAGCAGTTAACTCCACAATCCAGAGAAGAGGTGAATACTACATGTACCCATGACTTCATTCATACTTTTTAGCGGGGGCTGCAAGTGTGGCTGCAGCACTGTCTGACTGGAACACAGCCCTGGTGGCTAAATAATAGGTTCTGGCTTTTGAAATTGAATGAAAATTAATAAGACTGACTGAGTAATGTCTTGTGTTTCTGTGTGGAGGCTTCTGTATCACAGAAGCTTCATCTGTCTCATCGCAAGCCCACATACAGTAGTCTCATAACAAAGTTAGGAGCAGTGAATTGCTGTGTTGATCCCCAACATAAGAGCTGAAACCTTTCAACTGAAAAAAAAGGCTTTTAGCAGATGTGCTAAATAGGAAGTGGGGAAAAAGGTTTTTGAGGCTGATGGTTTTTAACAGCAGGACATAATGCTGTATTAAAAGCATAAGGAAAACAAAAAAGCAAAAAAATGATTTTTTTTTGGAAAAGTTTGCGGGCATGTTACTGCATGCAGACAAAAAACTAGGTAGTTCTAGAACATTTTGAGCATTTCTTTATAACATTTCAAATGGCTGGAATGTTTTTAGATGGGGACCAGTTTTTAAACTGAAAGTATTAATTTAAACCTTTTATTTCTAGATTTTATTACCTTGAGGTTTGCAGGGTCAGAAAGTAACTATTTGTCTCTCCTAAGTGTTCTAGATAATGTTTTCATGGTGGGCTAATGATTTTCTCTAATTGTTTTCTTCAGAAATACCGCTATCAGGATGAAGATACACCTCCGCAGGAGCACAGCTCGCCCCACATCAGCAATGAGGTGACGGGTCCAGAGCTGGTTCACGTATCAGAGAAGAATCTGTCACAGATTGAGAATGTACACGGATTCGTTTCTCATTCTCACATTTCACCAGTAAAGGTATGTTTTTTTTAAGTTACTAGAGTGAACTGTTTTGATATACACTCTAGGGGTATACTTTTGTGGGGAAAAAAATCATCAGATACACTTTCTTATATGAAACTGCTCATTTATAAAATTCACTGTATGGACATTCAGGCGTCGACTTTGTTCCATACATCGTGATTAAAAGCACATGTTGTAAAATGCCCAGATAGCAAATCTCGAGGTAACTTCAGGTCTCAGATGGAGTTGTGACTGGGCGCTATGGTTACCGTTGTCAGCTGCGTTCTGTGTTTTCTACAAGGATTCTGCAGAATCAATTCTAAGTTTGTTTTTTATTAAATGTTTGAACTAAGGACCGATATGGAAAATCCAGTAAGAGAAGTGAGTGAGATTTTGGGGGGTTGTAGCAGGCAGTTTTATTTACTTATTTGGTAGGGAAATGCAGCTTAATCATTTTCTGAATAGTGTGATGTTTTAGTGTGCCAGACTAAATGGTGCGTTTTCTATAAACACTTCTGAATCTGGCTTTTTTTGAAGAAAAAACAGAAAAGTGATTTGATAATGATGAGTATTTGGGTCTAGAATGATAAGGTAGGCCTACATTTTGACATCTTTAGCTTGAGTTGTTGGTGTGGTAGCATCCTTTGACTGAAATTAGCAGAGTACGGTAAAAATCACCAGGCTATTTTAAGAAAAAAAGTAGTTCTAAACTTGAAATGTTCTGAAATGTAACTATAAGGAAAAATATCGAGCATCAGCTCTTTATTATCTACTTTTAAGGATTCTACAGAAGAATCGGCTGTAATGGGGGTGTGTTTAATAATTCTTTCATCTTTTCTAAGATTTAAAAAAATGTAAATAGTGTTATTGGACACATTTACATAAAACTCCATAAGAAATCCTCTGTGTTTCTGTAGTCTTTGTGGAGGCACAAGACAAGCTGTAATTCTTCATGTCTTAATGAGTAACCTTTTTGAAGTGGGCTATATTAACTTCTGAAGACCTTGTAGGAAAGCTTACACAACAAACCTCTCCTTTTGGGCTTGACTAGGACCTCAGTCTTCTGTTGCTTATGAAGGCACACACACAGTAACACACTTTGCCATGTCTAAGTCCATGAATTTATGGATACCTGAAGTGATACATTGCATTCTGTGTGTATTCATTTTATATATATATATATATATTATATATATATATATATATATATATACCCTCTGCCACTGGGGACTTAATGTGAACTCTGTTTATTCACAAGCTTTTCCTAATTTATAGCACGCTTAGTCATGCATTTCAGAAAGTATAAAGGGGTCAAAAAGGCAAAGGGGCGAACTGCATGACTGTCTGTACTCAGAGATCAAGTTTGATGTATTTCACAATCCAGGTACCTTTGCAAATAATGATAACAATATGTTGTGGTTATGAGATTGATCTGCTTCTTAGAACTATCTAGATGATCTTTCATTTTACTGAAGACAGTTCAAAGGGCTCTAATTACCTTGGTATCTTTTTCACTACCTGAGCTGTAGGGAAACCAAAGTACATAGAGTAGTTCCTGTTTGAGTTTTATTTCTGTTTATTTGACTTGAGTATGTCAGAGAAACCCAAATTTGCTGTTGAATGTGTGGCGTAGCTGGTCTTCTCTTCAAGATGTGTTCCTCAGCTCATGCTGAAGATCTATTTAGCAGCAACAGCTCAGAGTTGAGAGAGTTTGTGAATTTTTTTGTTAGGTTGGCTTGCTGCACTGTGGCATAGGGACCAGGTATTGGCTGGTATACAAGATCTTAATTAGCTGTATTCAATAGTGCCTTTGCTTAAAGAAACAAAATGTAACAGGGCATGGGGAAGTTTTAGTAAGAAAGAGGATGTGTTCACTATACTCATAACACAGGAAGGCTGTTTTTTTTTAATTAGACATGCTAAATACTTTTGAAATTTCAAATACAGAATTGTTTGGAGATCCTATTGGTTGTAAACGCTGCTTTGCAGTAATGTGCTGCTTTTTAAGAAATGCTGCAGAGGGCAGTAGAATCAGTTTTTCTGAGGAATATCTTCTCTTTTTAGCAAGCCCTCTACAGTCTAGAGCAGTAATGCAGAACATGGATAGAAGATAATGAAGAACTGAGGTGTGCAAGGTTTTAAATTGTTTTGTCCTCAAAAGAAGCTTTCATCATCTGTAGGACTTAAAGCAGCTGTTGTAACTTGCTTGGACACGTGGATGGTTTTCAAAGAGCATCCTTCAGTAACCAAAAAGTCAAATGTATATCCTAAATGTTCAGAGGATGTGCATGTAATTACTATTTTCAGATGTTTTACATCAAGTGCCATAGTAACTCAAGGTGGTTTCTTGCCTAAGAGGTGGGGTAGGTGGTTTCTTACCTCAGGGTGGGGTAGGATTTTGGATGTTTGCAATTATCATGAACTAATACTATTTGTACTGATTTGAAGCTTAAGCATAAGATAGGGCATGTGATGGTTTTGCCTTCTTTAGGGTCAAGCTTTGTCAGTTTATGAGAAACTGCGTACTATGTACCTCAAGCATCAGAGAAGTAAACTTAACATATGAGATTTGTTATCCTCTGTTCTCTAGGTAACACTGGGTGAAGTGAAACTCTTCTTCACCCTGTAAAATGCTTTTTATGAGTGCTTGGTGATAGAGAATCATGAACAGGTAAGAAGAATGGTCAAACTTCCTTCACAAGTATTCTGTCCCAGATTCTTGAACACTTTCAGGTAGACAGGCAGCTAGTACTAGAGTTTATTCAGTACAAGCTTTAAATTTTTTTGTAGGAATTTGAGATTGCAGCCTGAGGCTACACAAGTTACTACGAAATAAGATGTGACCAAGCTGATCTGGCTTTGGTGTACTGGAAAGCAATATGTTGCTAACAAGAGCAACCACTAGATGGTGATGCTACAAAAAGATTTTAATTGTAAAGCTGAATTTAGCTTTTCTATCATACCTTCATTTTTCAATCTAATATTTCCATTAAATAGAAATATTAAAACTTCAGCCAAGTGAAATCTGTGATAAATCTGATATCAAACAAGTTTTTAAACTGGACTGATAATTAGAGTTTTCTATCCAGGAGAAAAGCTGTGAGTGATAAATCACTGTACGATTTTAACATAATGGGTCATGATGCAATATGATGGAAAAAGATGTCTTAAAGTGAAGCATCCTTCATTTAAAGCAACCTGCACATGAAATGAGAAGTATTTTATTTACAGCCCTGTGTTTACAATGTATGTGTAGACAGTTTCAAAGAAGTTTCCAACGTAAGTGGTACCCAAAGCTGTGACACATGCTTTTCAGTCTGGTCCAGTTGACAACATGCACTGTAGTTTTACTCTGTGGGATAAATGTCTTGTGCCCATTTAGCATTCTTGACAGGTACAGACTTCTTAGTAGAAGTATTTTCAAGACCTATTGGTATTTATGCTGAATAGTCATGCCTCTGTTAGTGCTACAGTGATGTACAAGTCTGCTAAAATTGACTGTGGTATCACAGGAGTGAAATATGGCAAGGTGGTACTTTTCTTAAAAAGGCATTTGGAAGGGCTTGCAGAAATGGCAACTTGGTCTCATTCTGAACTGGGAAAATGGAGGAACTGTTGTAAAGGGCAGGATCAATGAGTGCCTGGAGAAAGTGCTGATGAGGAATTGATGAAAGCATTGCAGAGTCTTCTGCTGCACAAAGGTATTAGAGCGTGTGCATGACGATCATCTTGTTGATGTTGGTTTCTAGTTTTTCTTAGATGCATGCAATGTAATTCCCTGCAAAGGCTTACAGAAAAAATTAGGTTGTCATGGATTAAGGAAAAAAAAAAAACTTAGGGTTTAATTAATTACAAAAAAAAAATCAAAAGGAAACAATAAACCAATGGGAAAGTAAAGGGTCGGAAAGAACATCAGTAATCACGATGGATGGAGGTTACCATAAGTGTGTCAGAAAAACTGGTCTCCTCATTGTATTGTCTCAGAGGATTGAGAGCTCAGGGTTAAAATAGACTGATGGAAAAATCATTTCAGTGCTCAGTAACAGTCAAAATGGCAAATGGAATAGCAGGAATGTCTGGGGAAGCAAATGGGAATAAAATTGCATTATTGTATCACTGTAGAAATCTGCAGTGTTCCTTGAGAACTGCATAGTTTATTATATCAGAACGTGTATCAAACTAAAAATGGTTCGCAGAAGAGAAATAAGAGTGGTCAGACAGGGAGCAGCTACCCTACAGTGAAAGATGCATCAATTTGACTCCTCATTTGGGAAGGAGCTGAGTCAGGAGATTGACTAAACTCAAGTCATTAAAGTTAGGTCAGTAAAAGTATAATTAGCAAGTTGTTATTTCAGAAACGTAAGCTTATTCAGAAATGCAAGTTAGCAGGTTTATGTATTATATTTTATATACTATATATATTTCTATATAGAATGATTAAATTGTAGCCACTAACCCCAGTGATTCCCCCAGTCAGGCTGTAACTCTTTCAGCTGCTGGTAGTCTCTGAATGTTGTGCTGGTAAAATGGATAGGTTCCTCTCCTGGTCTGTCCTGCCTGCAGCCACTCCCCACCCTCCTCCTCCTTTGTCCCCCTCATCCTCTCAAGTGCTTCCCCAGATGTCTTGAGAGCCTGTGGAGCGCCTGTTAAAATAGGCTCCTCTGCTCATTAAGAGAGTGGAACAGCTCAGTGAAATGATGGGCATTAGGATTTCTTGAACTGCAAAGTCATGCTCAAGGTGACAACAGTCAAAGTAATTCTACCTTCCTACTTTGCCCCGGTATGTTTTCCTGCTTATATAATTTCATAAATCCTCCTTCCCTCTGAGCCAGGTAGGCAAGGTTCCCCTGAAGCTGATGGTGCTGTTTCCATTTATTAATGGATCTTTTTTTCTGCTCATTTATTAAATATATGTTGACACGCATTTTGCAAGATTAGCTGACACTTATGATTGTGAGAAAGTGGCAATCTCTTACTGTTACCTAAATGAAGACCCTTAAAACTGTATGCTATCTTCAGCAGGAAGACAGTACCTCTGGGGTTAGGCATGTACGTGGGAGATCAGCAGAAATTATGAAGACCAACTTGAACAGACCCTCAGAAGTATTCATTTTTAGGCTAGTGTTATGCTTTGGTGGCCACTCTTGATGAAGTGCTCTGCAATCATTAATTAAAAAGCCTTGCCCAAATCCTCAATAGGTTGCTACTTTTAAAGTTCCTTTAAGTGAGGAATATACAAATATGTGCGGAGGTACCAGTTTGTGTCTCCTGTTAAGAAGCAGTTGACCAAATCTGCCTCTCTTTCAATGTGGATCTGTTCAACAAATTCTTGTCAACAGAGATAAGAAAGAAAAACTGTAACAGATGGAAGGTGGATTAATCCAAACATTGGAACAACCTAGGATATAGTAATCGACATCAAGTTGTCTTAATAACTGGTTGTACTCATTTCCCCTGAGATTTCCCCGGAGAACTCAGTGCAGTTGGGCTCACTTTGAAGGAAGACTAAAGAAACTTGTGTTAAACATAGGATGTTTATATCAGTCTGGCGTGCCAAAAGGATGGGCAGAAGATTCATGAGCAGTGTGCGGAAGACCAGGCACTTTAATCTGCACAGATTGGTAGGTTATCAGGGTGTATTAAGAATGCTTTTTAGTAATCATTATTGTTCATCATTCTGCTATTGTGGAATAATCTGTAGCTTTGGTACTGAAATATGTATTTTTTTTTTGACTCTGACTCTGTAAATCACAGTTGATCAAAGGCCATCCTTTTGGTCCCATTTATTATATTTTTCAGTGTTTTTTTTTCCCGACCTTGGGAGCTAGTTATATAGTCTTATATTTGAATATTTAAATTTAGTTGTATGCATTCCATTTGTCTCTACTTTTTTCTACTTTTTTTTAATAGTAAGGGAAGTGGTACTGAACATAAGCACCTGCCATTGTTTTAGGTTCTTCTTGAATATGCTCTCTAAAATGTATCAGTTTATCCAGCTTGTACTGTTTAATAGTGTGATAAGAAAACTAACAGAAGACATTTTTCAAATAATTCAGTCTTGTTGCTGTTTAAAGAGTAGTTGACATATAACTGCTGTTTGCATACGCAAACAGCTTTTGTTGCTGTGTATTTCAATTTCAAGGTATGCCTGCTGGTGGAGGTATGTGCAGGAAAGCTTTCTTCGAGATTAAAATACGATATGTCACATTTAACTCGTCCCAGCAAGCTGGTAATAAGAAATGGCTCAAGTACAACATCGGAATAACTCAATTCCAAGTATTTGATGCTAATTTTTAAATACATTTAATCACAGTGGTTACTGTATCTTGTTAACTGGCTGCATAACAAATAATGTTGTTTTGTGTCTGCTACAAAAGCAGATGCATCTTTCAGTAAGTTTATTAAGCTGTAGAAAGGTATGTGCACTATGTGTACTAATTTATAAATCTTCATTATGTTTATCTGTGAGTTCTTAATCCTTGCCTCACAGTAAATAAGGCCTTTGTTTGGCTGTGGGGTTTTTTTGTCCCCATCAGTTCAGTGTGCAGAATATGGGGAGGGAATGACAGCAGCTCTCCTCAGGGCTTCTTCAGACACCCTGGTGAGTCTCCTGCCCTGCCCCAACTCCACAGGCCATTTGCTTCAGTTTGAGCCCCCACCACTGGGGATTCTTGGATTGTCTCTTCTCTCTGGGTACTTACTGAGCTTTCTACATGTAGGTGTCTGACTCCACTGGAAATGCATTTTGTTCAAAACAAGCCCTCATTTTATCTCCCTCCTGTCTTTATTTTCACCTGCACAAGCTAGTATTCTTCCTGTCCAGACCCCTTTGTGTTATCGTGGTGCTGCATCATTTCTAGAGTTAGGCTATGCCGCCTTCTTCGGGTTGTTGTGGCTCTAACTTGTAAAATCTGGGCTTGTCTCATTACTGTAGTGCAGGCTTCTACGAATAATTGGCAGCTATATCTTCTTAGGCATCAGTAAATCCTGCTCAATACCATTAATATCCATAAAGATGGTACCAGCACAGATTGCTTATCTTGGGTCACCAGTGTGTTTGCTTAACCTCTGCCTGAAGTCCTTCTCTGGATTTTTGTCCCTCTGTTGCATCAAAAGGAAAGCGTCATAGTTTTGCTATTGGGAATTTTTGTCTATACCAGCATTTCTTGAAGTGCTGATTTCCGAATCCCCCCGTCAGTGATGCCCTGAGTTTGTCATGGGGTGAGTGGGGACAGTCTGCAAAGGAAAATGCCTTAAAGTACAGCCTACCTGTCTCACCTTCAAACTGGCCCATATAATGTAAGAAAAATAGGTGCTTGTCCAGTATTGTGGGGTTTCCTTTTCAGAATTATTTATAATACTTGCCTGTGTGGCTGTCCATTTTGAAGCCTGTGGAGACATAGGTGCATGGATATTGCATGCAGATTTTTTTTGAAAGTTAGACTCTTTCTTGCCTGTCAGTTTTGATTTATGGACAGCTGTGCTTTCCTAGCAATCACAGTTAAACGAGTTTGTCATACAGGGGTCAGAATAAGGCACAAGGCGTTCCTTTTTGACTTGAATCACTTAGGCCTCTGTGCCTCGGCCTCTGGTCCTGCTTGTGACCAAGCATTTCAGTTGTGGTTGGTCATTCTGCCCAGCCCCTGCTTCACCGTGTTGTCTGCATCAGCATGTCCTGGTGAGCCTTCCCGAGTGCCTCCTCCTTCCCAGCCAACAAAACACAGGCAGCTCTGGCAGGCAATTTTCCAGACCAGATGTGCAAGCAATGTTTTTTTTTCTAGATCTGACCTGCACAGAATATGGCCTATGAGACACTTGGCTTAATTCAAACCAGTGGCAAGCCTACACCTTTAAAGATGACAAATGGTTGTCATTTGTTTTGCAGGAAGTCAAGCTAGGCCATCGCAGCAGACTTTGTCAGATATTTGTGTACATAAAATTCAATTTTCTCCTTCAGCAGTAATGAATAGCTTGGGTTCTTTTATACCAACAAACCTCCAACTGCATAGCAGTATCTCGATAGCAATATGTACGATGATGAAATCTTGGCAAATGTTTAGAAGAATGCATTTTCTGAACATGGAACCGTGTGTTAGGGCACAGATTAAGAACTATACAGCTTGTTTAAGTTCCAAAGTGTCCTCTGCTGCTTTGCTTTCAGCACTGAAGTTAGGGGTTGGGACGTGAGGGAAATCTATACAGCTTTGTCTTCCTACTCTGTTGAAAACAGAAACTTTGAATAAAAATTCCAGGATGTCAGAACTGTGGTTTTCTAAGTTCTTATTAACATTTTTTTGTGCCTATACCAATGTAAATGTTCAGGTAAGGCTACAGTCTTCCCTCAAATTAGAATTCACACTAAAAAGTTTCTAGTTAATTTTCTACTGTCTCGGATGTATCTTTACTTGTTACCTACTTTATGAACACAGCTTAAGGACTGTGCCCAAATCAGACCTTGCTTCATATGATTTATAGTGATAAGCAATTTTATTTTATGAATATTAATAAGGTTTGTCTGAAAAATACTGTCAGTGTCATCATTGAGGTGTACTCTAGTAATGAGAAGTAAATTGTGCATGGATCTTTTTACCAATGTCTTGGTAAATACAAATATATTATTTTTGTTTGCATTGTAACATAACCTGTTGGTCAAAATTTCACACGCAGAAGAGTATATTGCACCCAAAAAAAGTAGATGGACGGATTTAATAATTTCTGCTAAAATGAGCATCGTGAGTCAGTAGATTTGTAGAACTCTATTGTTGTAGATTGTATCGGTGCTGTAAGCCCATATAGGGACTTTTCTGCCTTTGTTCATATTGAGGATATCATATTGAGGATTTTCTTTTTAAGAAAATGTTTTCCCCGGTGTATGGTTTTGACCACCAGGGCATTTTGTATAGAAAATAGGACAGGCAGTTTTGATAATTTTGTATTGAATTTCCGGAGGCAAGCTGCACTGAAAGCCTCAGCACATAACTGATTTCCTAAAGCAGTCTCATGCATTTGAGCTGGAGGATTTTTAAAAAAATATATAAAATTTGAATAGTGAATAATTCAGTAAGATAACTTGAATTCCAGATAACCTTTCAGTTGTTTACTGTGCAACTTCTCCTTTTTTTTGCGAAGAGAATAAAGAAAATGTGCTCCTATAGCATTAGTGGTTTTGTGATTTTTATTGGAAATCAAAGTAATTTTATGGAAAATTCATTAGTGCACAATAAGCATCTTCCAGATTTTTTGCCACTTCTTCATATATTTATTTATTGTTTTCATATTACGCCTAGAGTATTGGCAGAATTCTGGAGATAGGTGTTAAAATCCTGACATGTTAGTGATAAAATAAGAGCAACAAAGCGTTGATTTCTAGTGTTTAATGCTTATATCCCTAATCTTGCTGAGTCAAAAACCAAAACACTAACCATTCACTGATACACAGCATAAAATAACTGTTGTGTTCAAAAGGATATGTTTCCTCCAAAGGTATTTTATGTGCTAAAGAGGGAGGATTTTTTTAAAATAAAAGTAGGAACCAGCGATTCTTTCCTGGCTATTCATTCTGAACGAGGTCTGTTTTTTGTTCTGAGGAATGCTTTCAGAAGACTGAAATCAGTGAATAAGTGAAGTTGTGCTGCATTGCTGCATGCTCCCTGTTTAATTCAGTTCATGTTTATAATTTATGCAGGCAATGAAAAGATGCTATTGGATCTTAATGGAGACAGTGATTGAAACTTGGTGATTTGTGATCCATGCTTTCTCCACCCAGTAGCTGTTACCATGCACCACCATCCTTTCAGCTGTGGATTTCTAACGTTGTACTGTACCTGCCAACCAATTTCTCTTAAATACCTGTTAGGTGCAGGCAATATTATTTCTTTAGGAAGAGAAAACAAGCTTTCGATCAAACAATCCTGTGGGTTCTGAAAAAGGAAAAAGAAGGAAAACATTTATTTGTGCTTTTTCTTAAAATTACAATAATGAGCATACTCTCGAACAATCACAGGTAGAGGAAGGGTGTAGGTGGTAGAAAGGCTTGGAAGAAGAATAGCATCAGCTATGAAGAATTTTGTTTTCCTGGTTTGTAAGCGATGCTGCTGTAATTCTATCTGCATCTTTTTTTTCTGCTCATTCACCACTCAGCAGCTGGTAGGGAAGTAAGACTGCCTGGCAACCACCTGCAGAGCTGCAGAGATGAATTACATTTTCGGAAATAACACACTCCTCTATTCTCGCGCCAATCGAGGCAACACGGGCTCAAGCCATAGCTCTGTAGGCCCAAAGCACAAGCAGTGGGCAAAGAAAGGCTCGACAGATGAGTTACGAAATGAGCCTTCCCGTTGGCAGCAGATAGTTGCATTTTTCACTCGGAGACATGGTTTCATTGACTGCATTTCGGTTGCTGCCAGCTCCACCCAGGTAATATTCCACTTGTTGAAATTATTGTCTGCATGCTTTCTGGTTACTTGCTAGTCGGCAATAGTAATCTATTTATAAATCTCTGTTTTATGAATGGTGTTTTCTGTCTGCTTTCATTTTTGTATTTCACAGAGCTCTGTATAATTTTTAGCATTAAAGCATGAAAATGGAGACACTTAAATGAGATGTGAGTATTCTAAAAGTTATTTTGCAAGTGGAGAGCCTCCAACAAGTTGAAATATGAGGTATTTTAATGACACGGTGAAAAATGCCGTTTGCATTGTGCTGCCTGTCCCTGGAGGGGAATAGTGCAGCTAAGGAATACCAGATCCATAGTCACAGTAAGATGACAGTTCATATAGCAACCACATATTTTGTGATTAAGGAATTGTATTTGAAAGAAGGGATTAAGTGATTTCAAGTCTTAATTAAAATATGTAGCATGACAAATTCTAGTCTGTGTCAGTTCTGTTTTTTTGGCTGCTAACAATCTATAAATAAGATTAAGGAATGCCTTTCTTCCATATAGAATATACATTTATTAGTGCAGTCTGTAAGAAGAACACTGCGTTTTTCAATTTCACTGTAAAGCTGCTGGAAGTACTGATTGATTATTATTGAGGTAGGAGGAGACGAGTCAAATCTGAGGTATATAGATTTGGGGAGAGCTCTGAAGAGGGTTAATATTGAGAAAAGTTTAAACACTCTGGTATTAGCAGATGATCATCTCCTATAATGAAACAGTAATTGATGATTTAAATGATAATGAAACAAAGAAATATAGAAAAATGCTGAGACCAGTATTCTTAAAAAAGGAAAAATAGGATTAGGTTTATTCTGCTTATTACCAAGCTAAATTCAGCTTTAGCCAAGAATAATTATTTCCTGATGTAACTTAAGCTAGAATAATACAAAAACTTATTTAAACATGTCCTTGGACATGTCAATATTAAGTATTTTATCTGTTGGTAATTGTTTCAAAGATAAACTAACATTTCCTCTTACTGTGATGTTTGCTTATTATCTGTTTTATGCTTGTCAATTTAGAGTTAAACAAGTGTGAGATCTTAGAGGGGATTTTAATTTCTTGCGGCAAATGTTCATGTAGAAGATGGATTCTGTAGTTTCTGTAATGGGTCATTATCCAACCCTGCATTAGGTAGACATAACAGCTTTTAGATACTGTTAGTTTTTTAAAACCAAAATATACAGTATTAGTTTTCTGCATAAATATTGGGGTTGAACTTAACTGTTAATGCTTGAACAAATACTGTTGGAATGCATGAAGCTTCTTTCAGTTTCTGACTAGTCAGGACTAGGAATTTGCTGAAAAATAAAATACTGAATAGCCACTTCTTGGAGTGTGGGTTGGACCAGATAAAAGTCCTGAGATCCTTTCAGATCTGTGAATGCCCCAGTATTCTTTATATTTTTCTGCTGTGAGAAAGATAGTTTACTCCTGTGAAAGCCTGCTTTTTTTTCCTAAGCCTGAAATAATTTTTCAGTTCTTCAGATCAGTTCTTAAAATGATCTACTTACGTATGTTCATGGCCAAAAGAAAGGAAAAAATAAATTTGGAAGTGTTTGTAGAAAATGAGTAAGGATATTCATAAGTAGTGCACTGAAAGAAGAAGTCTGTTACAGTTTCTTCCTCTGGAAAGATACTTTACTATCCTCCTACCTTTATCCACCCATTGCAGCTGATCTGACCTAAGGAAAAAAGACAGTGTTTTTGGCTGTCCCTTCATTTGCTTGGCTTTCTTGGGTGCCATGGCACGGCATGATGCTACTTGCTTAGGCCCCTCTATTCCCAGTGCGAAGGCAAGGACTCCTGGAGGTGGTCTTGCACGCCCCTTTCCTTCTCGAGGGCTTGCAGCAGGACACCTTCTCCCCAGCTGGGTGGTAAGAGGACCCTTGCGAAAGAAGAGACTTGGGGTTTGGGGGTAAGCATTGCTCAAGTAAGAGTCTTACACGTTAAAGAAGTGAGGAAGAAATTGGTGACTGATATGGTAACGCTGCTTTCTGCTGTAGTTGGTGTTAGGTGTATGCCTAGTTAGCATTAGGTGTATGCCCAAAAGAAATCATGTGCACAAATGCGTTGTGGCATGGAGGACGAGTCTGCAGTGAAAGGTTCCTGTAAGAAGCCAAAGCACCCTGAAGAATAGCAGTTTTCAGATGTTAAAGTTGCCTTCTCTACTAATATCAGCCCTTCTGGATGCTACCAGAAGGTTCAAGTAACATCGCCCATCTCTCACAGGAAAAATTCCACCCACCCAGCAGTGGAAATAAACGGTGCAAACAGGTTCAACCCAAGATGGCAAAAGCAGCTTTTCTGAACCTCTGCATGTGGCCTGCCCTAGCTGAGGTCTGCAGAGTGCCTTGCATGGAGCTTGAGGGGCTTGCATTGATGTGTGGTCTCTGTATTACTAAAGCAATGAGGAGAGTTCAGTGATCAGATGCTGCATTCTGGCCGCAGCATGGCTGTATGTCCCTTGGGTTAATGCCCATTCAATTTGCAGTGGTGAACTATCAGAGTGGTAGCAATGCCCTACTGCCCTCCTAACCGAACCCATCTCCTCTGCAAATTCAGGGAAGCTGAAATAACATCAGGCATTTGTGGCCCTTGTTTTTTTTTTGTTTTTTTTTTTTTTTTTTCATTTTCCTTCTATGCTCTATGTGATGAGGAGTTAGTTCTTCAGTTAGAAGAATTAGGGGATTTGGTTAGAAGCTAATCTTTCAATTTTTGTTCACAAGTGTATTAATTTCTTTAATAAAAATCCAAGCTCTGAGAAGCGCCTGTTCTTGGGACAGACACCACTATCTTGCCTCGGAATGCATTTTAACTTTAAATGGTACTTGGCCTGTGCTATGCTATGAATTCCGAAACTGACTTGTCTGAAACTTGGAGAGCACTAAACTGGTTCTAACTCCACCACATTCGTGCTATTCTGGGCAAGTAATGTAGTATAATATGCTGCTGGCATTTGATACTGAAAAAGTGTTTAGCTCTTAGAATATGCCATGCTTATTGCTGCTTCTGTTTTTTAGGCTGTGTTTTAGGAAAGGAAGGAAAGACACAGAAAACCATGTAATTCCATTCATCCATTTTAGTCATGTTTACTCAAAACCTTAACCTGAAATTTCAGAGATTATCAAACTGCTTCTGCCAGTTGCTTAATCAAAAACATTCCTTGCCTTTGAATCTTTCTTGGAAGATCTTTAACCAGTTTTGCCATGTGTCATTATTCCAAGAATATTGCTCAGTAAGTAAAATTAATTGAAATACTATAAACATAGTTCTGGCATGTATAAAATGCTATATGTAATCGAACACAAAGGTGTTGTAAGATGCATTTAAAAGATGATTAAAAATCTCTATCCATAACTCCTTTTGTATTGTATTTTTTACAGGTCAGGAACTGCAAAAGTTGATTACTTACAGCCGTATTTACCATCCTTTCTATAACTCTTATATTTAAAAATGTATTTAAAAATATATATAAATATATTTCTATATAAACATCACAAAGTTAAGGGGGGAAAAAGAGAGGGCTTCACATGAAACCTGGAACTTGCAGAAGATATTGCAACTAAAATTTCAGAAGGTTTGATAGCAGTGCAAGTATTAAATATCTTTGGCAAGCATATCTGGATGGTTCTCAGTGGATTACATTATTTGGGAATGATACTACATTTCAGTATGGATGTGTGGCTCTTTCAGTATCCCTTCGATTTTACAAGTGAAACTGGGACTTGATTGTGGCAGCCATTGTATAACATTAAGCTCTTTACTAGCAGGACGTTTTATTCAATTTGCTGTTCGGATTTAAATTGGTGATGTAATAAAGAAGAAAGGAATTACAGGAGTGACTGTAGGGATTTTATATATCTACACAGAAGAACTATTGTCATCATTAGATTTTTAATGCAGACTTTTCCCGAGCTTAAAATTTAAGCATATACTGCCTGTAAACAGTTGTTGCTAGCCCATGAGAAAGCAGCTTTAAATAGTTTGTTTTGGATGATTTTAACTACGAGAAAGCAATTTCAGAAGTGTAAACATGAGCTCTACTGTACCGTTTCCTTATTCTTAATTTTTTTTAAGCTATGCGGTATCACGTTTGTAGCAGTACGAATTTACTTTTTGAAAGTATTACTTTCACTGCCATAAGATGGCATTATAGCAAAGATAAAAATGGTACAAATTCATACTTTAAGGGAGATGTATTAACAGCAAGTAGGCTCTAACCAATAGTTTGAGAACTAGGCCATTTTTGATTATATTTTTAAAATATTGAGTCTAGTACTTGGAGCCTTGAGTCTTTCAAAGCAAGCAACAGCACTTCACAAACTCTAGGACCCCTGCAAGCTGCTGGAATATGAAAACCCCATACATTCATGATACATGACAGCACATAAAAAAAAAAAGGCAGGAAAAGAGGATCACAGTTCACTGGAACAACTGTGTCTTCACACCTTACTTCCTCAACAAAAAATCTGCAGTAGCCTAAATGCACATCAGTGTTGATCTTGGTGGCTTCCACCCTCAGCCAGGTTGGTCAAGTGGAGATTAGAACACCTCTGTGCCAACCTCAGCATTTACTCCAGCAGCAGCTTATAGTAGGTAATCTTTGTTAAACATGAAGGAGGTACAGAGAATGTATGTGGCTCAGGTGAGTCGTCTTTTTGCATTAGAGCCCAAGCACTTTCTGGAAGAAACACAGGCTACTAGCGAGAGGTGATCACTTGAAGGGCACAGTAAACCACACATGGTTTTGGAGATACTGCAGCTTTATTAGTACATCACAGAGTAGATCCTCCCTCCCCTCATGCAAGACTTTTTAGGAAGAATACTAGAATTCTATTATTCTAATTACTTTGACTGGTACAGACATGACTGTTGCTGGTGCTACTTTAGGCAAAACCAAAAAAGGCAGATCCTCAGCAGGTGCATGCAGGATTCAGGGAAGACTTGCTAGGAGGTGGGGGTGGTGTTAACAAGAAATCAGGTCTCAGCACTAAATTCAGCCTCTGTATTAAGCTTTCTGAGTTTCCTTGACAGATTGTAAAAAGTTACCCATCTGCTGTGAAATAGGAACACTCCTATCCATTTCATGAGGAATAAGTTCGATGGATTGTTGCCTTAACTTGAACATGGCATCTGGCAGGGTGGATATGTCCTCGTCAAAGCCTATTGACATTTGATATCGTTGCCTATGTCTATGAGACCAGCATTGTTATTATAGTGCCCTTTTAGACTTCTATCTGCTACAACTTCATTACAGCATTTGGTTAGTGCACAAACAGCCTTGGCTGTCATCAGAAGGTTTTCTTTCTTCCTAACTGGAGAAATCTGCAAGTGTTCCTGATACATGAAACTACACAATCCCAACTTGCCTGAAAATTAGACAGTTAAGGAAGTATATTTCCATTTACCCTGTCTCTAAAGGTAGGAAAAGATCCCTGGGCCCTGTCTGTCACAGAGCCATTGGAATTACAGAGTCAGCTAGGTTAGAAAATACCTTCAAGATCACTAAGCTCAACAATCCAATTCCAACCCAGGCCATTCTAGGGTTCTGTGACTCAGGGTCAAGGTGTAAGCAATGACAACATCAAGTACGAGGTAGATCTTAAAACATTATCAGTAGAATAAAGAAGAAAATTGGTCTCGAGATGGTAGAATAACATACTTGAAACAGGAATCGATAGCAAATGTGTGGTAATAAAACTGCTGTATGAATGTCAATGAGGATAGGGAAGGAACAGAGAAATACGAAGTAATTCCCTGTCAGGGACTAGGAGCTCACTTAACATATTTCAGTACTTTACACAGGGTAGGCTCATTTCTGAGAAATGGAAAAAAATCTGTCAGATACAGTGATTCTAACGTTAATACAGGAAGAGAACTATGAAGTACGTGCTTTTCTGGAAGGGAAAAAGAAGATTAATATCCTACCAGCTTCCCTGAACCTTTTACAAAGCAGCTGTTATTGAGCAAGACAAATTCACGGACCTCCTCTGTTCTGGAGCACATGAGAAAGCAGTGGCCCCATCCTATGTTCTAGGAAAGGGAAGCAAACTCTTCCAAAGAGACCGCACAGCTAATGGGCACGTAAAGACTTCAATTTACCTTGGTGTAGCAACACCACAATTTCAACAGCGCAATTTCTCTTTTCGACTTACTATAAATCCTAGAAAGGTTGAACACACAAAGTTTAAACCCAGCTCAAAATCGTGGTATGCTAAAAGTCTTAGTTGCATAGAGCAAATTAAGTTACTGTATCAGCCCTTAAATGTGGATGCAGGCTATTCTAGGTCATTCTAAAAAGACAAAGTCATGTTTTCTACAAATATATGAGACATTTTGGTTGCATTAACTTCTTCAAACTATAAAAATCATACTGCACATCCTTAATAATAATTGAGAGTGCTCTTGATACCACAGACCAAAATAGAAGAACAGGAAGAAGATGGTGTTCACTGCAGACTTGGTGGTTCTCTCAGACAGTCATTTATTTAATAGCTGTATTAACTGAAACGTATACAGCAGCTTTGGCTCCTGTACAGAAACACTATACCACAGGAGCTTGCTAGAGCTGTTTACTAAAGTGACAGCTGGTGAAAGACTGACTGGCCTGTATTTGGCTTTCAAAACACTTCATCAATCAATGTGAGCCTCAACTGAGAGGATGACTAGTACAATATGAAATAAAATAGCAAAGTTACGTGACAGGCCTACAGTCCTTCCTCTTTCACAGGATTCCATGCTCTTGGCTTCGTACTAAAAGACACCTAGATGATTTGCTGAAGGTAGTGGATCAACAGGGGCTTCAGTGCCTGCCTTTCCTGAATGTTCAGAGTCTTTGGCACAACATAGCCAGAAACACCCTGCACTAGTAGAACTCAAAAAGCATGACATTCTGTGTTCCCTTCATCTTTTATCACATTTCTGACTCATTCAGGAAAAAGTAATTTTCTTGAGGTGTAATGGAACAGAAATACGAAGAAATTCTGTAAAATCAGCTCTGAGTGAGACAGAACAACTAAGAAATCACGGGTGAAAGTGGCAACCAAAGCCCTCGGCAGCAAGCAGTGCTTCCAGGTAGCCTGTCACCAGTCCATACTATCACCGCTGTGCTGCGAGGCACGAAACCGGTGAGCGCCCGCATGTGCCAACTTCACACTTACACCCAGGGGGTTGGGAAGAGAAAAGCACGCCCTCTTTAATTCACCAGTGTGGTAGCTGAATTCTTAAGAAGAAAGGCATTGGCACCAACACAATCTATGTGACGTTACATGACTCGTGATCTCTATTCCTAAGGTTACAGATTGTAATATGCTCCTAAAACTGCACTTCTCTTCTTGTCAAGAAAACTGTAGTCTTAAGTATTCATGTCTATTGCACATGAAATTGTTAGAAAGTGTTAGAAAGTGTTCACAGAAGGAACTCAAGGTTCCAGAGAGAGTCCCTTACAGCCTGAGATATATATATATATATATATATATATATATATATATATATATATATA
>NC_048901.1:13080520-13137955 GCF_011077185.1 Oxyura jamaicensis | reverse complement strand
ATATATATATATATATATATTTATATATATATATATATATAAAAGATAATAATTAAAAGAAATTGAAGGACTGCAGTTTGATGTAAGGCAAGGCCTCCCTTCTGTGTCTATTTTTATATTTTTTTAAAATTAGTTTGCCATCAGCCGAAGGACTTCTGGCCTTGTTTTCCAGTTTGGTATTCTGCAGGGTGTCTCTGTGCTGCCTATTGCTGTTCCATGTGACTCCAGTTGTTATTGAATTTAATCTCGCTGCACGTAACCCACTTCTGTAATACATCAGGCTTGCTCTACAGCTTGTCTCTGTTGTCCATTTGTTCCTATTCCACCCTTTGTTTAACTGTGAATTAGGACA
Source organism: Oxyura jamaicensis (assembly GCF_011077185.1). NCBI lineage: Eukaryota > Metazoa > Chordata > Aves > Anseriformes > Anatidae > Oxyura > Oxyura jamaicensis. The sequence continues at coordinate 13,137,603 of NC_048901.1, read as the reverse complement.
TAGTTGAACTGACACCTTCTCCAGGCAGATAACAGGCATTTGTGACTCATTTTGTCTCTTTTGTAAGCTGATCTTGGCATTTATGAATTTTCTGTCTTCTGCTCCATTAAAATGCTTCCGGTGCATAATCCCTGGCAGCAGGCTCTTCTGTGAAATGATTTGAGAAGAGCAGACCACCTTATCTGTAATTTTAATAACATCAGAGAGAATCAGGACAAAACAGTTTTAAATTTTATTTTGACTCTGGCAAAACAGGAATGCTTATTGATTTTTTTTCCCTCCGTGTTCTTGTAGTCACTTTTAGAATGTTCCCCTTTTTAGTTATCATTAGTTTTTAAGCACTTTGTGGAACTTCACGTTGTTGATATTGGAGACTAGTATCTACATAGTCGTGTCAGTCTCCTGGTATGACTTCACATATCTTGTCCAAGAAGCAGGTACAGTACAGCACTTTTTTGACTCTGGAATTTTCCGTTTCTTCCCACTGCTTGATGAGGCATTTACGTGAACCCACCAGACTGCAGGAACATTTGGTGGGAGTCTTCTAGCCTCTCCACCTGTCTTCTGTTTGTCCGTCCTGCCTCACAGGGTATATATCTATTTATTTACATTTTTCCCTGACTGATGAATATTGAACTTAATTGAGCAACCTGTGTCATGGTCCTCTCAGATAACAGCGTTTGGTTTCTGTAGCGTAGTAGGGAGCAGGGTAAAAGTTGTTTCATAGTAAATTTAATTTAGTGAGCAAACAGTAGTTACTCTTAGTTAACTGTATCTGAATGCACAGTAAGATATACCGGGTGAGAAGGGACTTGATTTTCCCTTTGGAGAAGGAGGGAGAGGGAGCTCTGGATTCTGGGCAATGTGCAGTCTCCAATCTGAAATCACGGTGTGAAAAGGGATCCTGATAAATTGGGAAACGGTGTTCAGAAAAGGGGTTGTAACTGTAGATTGTGTTCAGGAAGACCTGGTTTGAAATGAGAAACTTAAGAACCTCTGCTTAGTTCATCCAAAGGAAAATCAGGAGATGACTTGATCACAGACTAAATATAAATACATGGGGATAGATTTCTGTAATTAGAAAGCTTGTTTGTTTAGTAGAAGAAGGCATCTGTATTACCAGTCTCGGAACTGAAGCTAGATACATTCAGATAGAAAATCTAATTTTAAAGAAGGATCTTAATATGATACGCATTTTAAAAGCTTAGTGGGACATGATGTAACTGCCAAATCAGGGTAATAAAGGAGTATTTCCTGTGTAAAAAGAACAATTATGACAAATAAGGTTTGTACTGGAAAATACAAAAATATTTCACAATCTCTGATTCAACATCTAATGTAATGACTTCAAATTGCTGTCTGGAAGCTGCAAACTGCCAGGATGCAGTTTATACTTTACTCTTATCATATCTCCTTACTACTGCTTTTAATTTTTTTCAACTCCTTCATTTTTCTTATTCTTTCTCAACACCACGAGGGAAATTCTGTACGCAGCTTTTTAAAAGACAACACGTTCAGACTCATAATAGAGCAGCGCTTAACTAGTTTCATCTTAAATTAACTAGCATGTAAATCAACTGGGAAATACAACTGGTCATACTGCTGATGCCAATAACGCTATCCCAAGTAACTATTCTCAGGTAACTGTACAATACCAGAGTAAATAAAGAGTAAAATATTTCTCCAGGCAATAAAACAGCTATAGGGTAGTCCCACACTTGAGCTTGGAGTAGTTCCTATGGCTCATTTGCTGTATTAAAAATAAGAAGAACCAGGTGTCAATAGAAGAGAAATTAATTTGGCAAGAAGCACAGGTGGTCAATAGGAGGTGACATTTACTCAGGATTTCTTAAGGAGCTTGTGTTTTATATGGATGAAGGGTCCGTTGTGTTGTGTGTGACCTTTTTGCTTAAACTATATATTCTTAGAGTAGTAGTAGTAATAATAGTAATAAAAAAGGCAATATGATGCCCTTTCAAAAAGGTGCTGAGTTGTACTCTGAGGCTACAGCAGTGCAGCTCTGATTTCCTTATTGTGCGAACTGGGGGAAATTATTATTGAGAAGAATTAACAGATAAACATGTATTGAGGAGAAGTCAGCTCGTCTTTGTAAAGGAAATGAGGACTTGCAGATCTCCCACACTTCTTTGAAAACAGGGAACATGGAGATAAAAGCCTGCATGGGATTATCTGGTCATCAGAGGATAATTATAATTATAGTAATGTTTTTGAAAATGACAGTTCTTGGATCAAAGGCAGTTAAAATCGGTGGAGTTAGGAAATAAAGGGGAAGGATGTTTTGTAGATTTTCAGTTGATTAAAACAGCTCCCTTCTATTGGGACTGGAGTCCCAGAAGGTCATGTCATGAACGATCTGAGGTACCGTATGTATCTGTGTGGCAGGGGTAGGGAAACTGAGGCAGAGGTGGGTGATTAATATTTTTTATTAGGTTAGCTAAACTAGCTGCAGGGGATAGCAGACAAGTGGATGACGGGGCACAAAAATAACCGATGACATTCATTGTACAGTAACAAATGAGAAACCGTGTTAGAGGGATAATCTGGCACATGGGCATGGACTGATAGACTGTAAGTTAGCTGCTGCTTGTCCAGTGCATTGGAGATTTCACTGATGGTTCTGAAAATGCCACCTTAGTGTTCTGCAGCTGTGAAAAAGATAAAATAAAATGTCTTCTGTTTCTGAAGAAGAAACAGATCATAACACAGAACACAATACTGAGCATATTTCTTGTGTATGAAAGCTTGGGAGCTACTAATTTGGTTTAAGCCTCAGTAACCAGCACAAAAAGGCACATTTTGCTTTCTTGTTCTTGGAATTTAAAGAAATTAAATACTTATCTATGTATAGCATTACCATTTAGTCATTTGTCTTTGCATTTCCATTAGTCCATTTTCTTTTGTTTTCAATGTTAGTTTTTCATGTTTCATTCCTGTTACTTTACCTGCTCATTTTTAATTACAGTGTACCGCTCAAGATTTGTTTTGTCCTTCAGCCTGAACAACCATGAACTGAACAAACAGGTGAAATAAAATTCACTATCAAAAAATAATTATATATATATATGTATATATATTTCCCATCCCATTTTCTCATGCTGGAGAATAAAAATCTTGAGATCACACTGTTACCATGTGGTCTGGTGCCGTGCTTCCAGCAGCAGCCAGAGCACTGGATGAGGGAATGGATCTGAACAGGAAAAAATAGGGATGGTGCTTTCTGCCTTTTCCATTTCAGGGATCCCAGGAGCTGGAGATGACCTCTGTGTTTCATAACCCTGAATCCCTGAGCTTTCATGGAATTGTCCAGCCTTCTGAAGCGTGTAAATTTTAAGTTGTGACACTAGTGTGGCAAGGAGTTGAATTGCGGTAGAGCAGCTGTTCCTTGTTTTGCAGCCTAGCAAGGGGAGGAGAATCTGGTTTCTGGCATCTGTGTGCATTTTTCCACAAACAGTTTCAGAAACAGAATGGAGAATTCAGTTATATATTTAAGGAAATGAATACATGTTTCTCTTGGACTGAAGAGTCAGATTGATCTTTTCCATTCTCTTGACCTTCTTCATTTTTTTTTTGTTTCTTCATGAAGGCAGACAGATTCAGTAAGGACTCGTGGAGTAGTCAGAGTAAATGACAGCTAGGGCATCATCCTGAGGTGTGCAAACCCTTCCATCTCACATGTCAAAGTCGGTCTGAAAGCTAGAACATGACATGTGGCCAGACCACTGTTACAAAAACGTGGTTAAAAACATGCTTAGTTTACTTTCTTGTCTTTCTGAGGATATAAAATTGAAGAAGTATTTTTGAGTGATTGTCCTGATACTTGAATTAAATACTTGCAGACCTCAATTCCCTTCTTTTTTCCTGTAACCTGTTTTAGTATCCAAAGATTTTGTTGATGAATGAATTCCTTCTCAATGCTTGAGGCCATGAATCTTTAGTAGAATTGTGTTGATGATTGTTGATGGAATTAGGTAAGAAAATTCTGCAGTTTCATTTCTTATCATTCCACAGATAGTCTGTAATCTTGAAGGTCCGATGAACCCTCAATTGGAAATTCAGCAGACGGAACCCTTGTCTTCTCAGCACTATACAGAATTTTTGTAATGAATTTCAAATATTTGCATCCTAAAGTCCTCTAACATTTTGTTGTACGGTAGGCATTTCAGTGATCTGAACTAGGTGAAAATCAACTGTGATTGTGTAAACTGGTATTCTGTCGAAATTATAATGAAAAAATGGAATTCAAGTTGTAATTAAGGGAAAGCTTAATTTGTTTCACGTTTTTTAATGTATTCTGAGTAACCTAAGCTATTTCTTGCAATATTTATTGTTACCCACTTTTTTTTCAGGTCAGTAGTATAGTCACTATTTGTCTTATCCAGACTAAATGTTACAACCATTTGCCACACAACACAGTTGGTAGAAGGTTTTGCTAAGTGTGGTACCAACACACATTGCTGGTTTCACGTGATCCCAGGTGTTCCCAGGCATGGCCAGCACTGGTACGGGCTGGCAAGTCTTCTGCTTCAGGTCTGACTCCTGCACAGCCCTGTGGTGGTCACTGCAGTGTGTCCTTCCCAGGTGAGGCTTGGTGCCCAGCCTCAGTACTGAACCTCATCCTCCAGCTTCTCGGGCTCTGTCCTGGACAAGCAAGGCCACTTGGAAACCACAGGGAACTATTTAAGTGACTTCTGCCCTTGGTTTGGATACAAGAGGATACACTTAGCTCCATTTTAATTTAGGTTGTCTGACTCTGTCTGGTTCCAGTTAATGAGATGTACGAGCTGATTTTCTGTGGAATGTGAGAGAATCTGGAATGACTGGCTCAGGTTTCCTGCCCTGCTCCAGAGGTTAAGCAGCTTCTGCACAAGCTGTCTGTGAAGGCCCACAGTGGTGTTTGTCCAGCATTATATCTAAATTGATCAAACCTGAGCTGGCTGCCTTAGTGTTCCTGTGGAGCAATTAACCTGAGATCTAGATAAAATGCCTATGGGTAATTATGGACCAAAAGTCAGTTCATCTGTAGGCCTTGTCTTCAAAATTCATTCTTTTTAGTCAACATTGTATAATTACAATTACTTATAAGCACATTTTCCATTGTGAGATTGGAAAAATGTGTTTTGTAAATTATACTGAGAAGTGCCAAAATCTACTAGAAATTTTAGCAAACAGCATTGTGAAGGGAAAAATACAGCCTTTTTATTTACTTGTGGAGTTTGCACAAGTAATGCCAGGCATTACAGCTGTTGTAACTTTCACAGTATCTTAATTTGCTGAAGACCATTGAGTGTTTGACACTACAGAAAGGGTGCCTGTTCTGCTGAAATGTTGCAGGGCTCTTATGAGTCATTCTAGAGGCTGGCTGTGTTGTGTAATGGTGCTTGTTGTCAGATATTATAACTGCATGTTGTCATGGAAGCAAGTGAGAGGCAGCTCCTAGTGTTTCCATGGTGGAAGAAGAAATAAAATCAGATGTGGTACCTAGCTCGGAATTGCATGGTAAAGATCTCAGCCGTAGCTCGGAGCAATGAAAAGGCAGAGCATCAGGAGAGCAGCGCAAAGCTGTTGGATCTGTAGTGAAAGTCGTGGTCTGTGTTTGGGAAGGATTCTGCATGTGTAAAATAAAACGCTCATGTCACTGGTATATCAAGCTTTCTGTAAATGAAATAAAGAGTGGCTTTAGTATAAAAGCACTTAGTGTAAATCAATTAATTAATTGTCTAAAATTTTCTGACACTAATTTCCTGAAGGAGCTATTGGTTGTTATGGGTGGCTTTTTTAGTGATTTTTCCTTTTGCTGTTTCTTAATATGAAACAAATGACTTTCTGCTCAGTGTTTGAGGGAAAACATTTATTTTTATAAAGACTTTTTTTTTTTTGCTCAACTAATAGATTTCTCACAAAATAACACAATTATTAATCAGGTAAAAAATATCTGTCTTAAAACAGAAAACCAAACTTGGATTTAGCGACTTCCTTCAGATCACTTCATTACTGCATGTTTTAAGACTGTACCTTCAGGGGCTATGAGGTGCAAGTGAATCTGAAATATTTCTTATTCCAAATAAAAGGATCATGCTTTATTTAAGATGAAGTTCACGTGCGTTATTTTCATGTATTATGAACGATAATTCTCAGATTTATTTAATTTCAAAAAAAAAATCAAAATGCAAAGCGTTTAGGGTAAGAGCAGTATGATAGCTATGATAGTTAACTGATGTATTCTTAGTATTTAGCCAAGTCATTTCCAAGTATCAGAGCTAGATATAGGTCAGCCTTTTCTATTTGAATGAATTGTAAAGAACAAAATAAGCATGCTGTCTAACAGGATTTAATTATTCCCTGAATAATTTAGGAAGAATTGGAAATTATGTGCTCTGAGAGTACATAAGAAGTGTCATATCCATTAAAGTAGATAAACAGTATCCAACATTTATTTATTCATTTATTTTGATTTGAAAGTGTTCTCAGGAATGAACACAATCACACATAAGTTTCCTCCTACAGAATGCCCTTTTTATTGGGAATTTCAAAACCTGAAAGTATGAATGTCTTAGAGCTGATACTATTTTTCCTTAATGAAGTCTTAGAGCAATTTTTTTCTTTTCCTAGTTTATTTCTGATGCTGAAACGCTGGCTGGGCTTCTTTGTGGGGTCTTCAGCATAATAATGAAAACTACTCTTCTTAAGGCTGATGCTATTTAAATGGAGCTTTCTAGGCTTTGCTTTAAACTGTAAATGAAATACATTAAATTCATTCTCAATAGCACTTATGAACCTAAATGAAGAGCCTGTAATTCTGTTTTGAACTTAAGCGCTAGGTTGCTGGCTGAATGTAGGTGATGAACCTGCTGCATAGGGTTCGGTGCTAGCCACTGGTTTGGTATCTGAAAAACCAAAATCAGAACTTGCCTTTACTTAAACCACTATTAAATTTGCATACATTTTTTTATGTTACAGATTTAGAATATGACTGACTTTAGGTCATTACAGCAGTCCTTTAGAGAGTTTGCAGGACTAATTAGTTTGAGCTGTGTAAATCTGTCTGAATACCAGACTTAGAGTGGACACTGGCATCCTCCCTTGGGTGAAATGTTGTCCATGAGGGAATTAAGTCTGAAAGGGTCTGGACTGCTCTTAAATCCTGACAGGAACAGGAGAGGGGGTTTGTTGACTGCTGAAACTTTGAGACTATCTTGGATGCAGTTCTTAGCACTGGAAAGTTTTATCCATCAAAGAACCGGAAACCATGTGAGAGTTGGTGGTAGCTCTGTAGTTTGTATAGTCTTGTCAGTCTCATAGATTAAGCTCTACTTTGGCTACATGGTTCTGGAGCTTCATCCTACAAGCTGCTGGACAGTCTGCTCCTATACTGTTGCTTATGGATGCAGTCCTGGAGAAACAGATCCAGGAAAAATATATCTGTACATTTATTGTTAACCAAGTAGCATCAGTGGCAACGTGGCACTGAAGCCATGGCCGGGCCGCAGGATGGCACTGATGTCAGCAGGAAGACGGCACAGATGGGGCATCAGCGTTAATGCTAGCTGTGTCCTCAAACTTGCGTGTGCTGGGCAGCTTACAGCTAACATGGATTGTAAATGAGGATGGGTGGCATCTGTGCTTCATTACCACCATCCTGAGACCCCACCCAACAGCCTACATATCCCAGAAGGTACACTTAGATGAGTATTGACTGTGGTGATTTTGACAAAGATAGATGTGAAGGTCAGAAAACAGGCAGCTTCACCAGCAAAATGTCCTGTGACATTCCAGGACATGGTTCACAGAAGAGATACAAAACTGTAATACTAGACTTCTAACTGTGTATCTCTGGAAATAAAATATGGTACTTATTTTCAGTCCAGTCACTGCATATTGAATGAACGTTTTCTTCCACCACTTTTTAAGTTATGTTCACTTAAGTAGATACTCTATTTCCTACTTTCAGAACTGTTAAAAACCCAAGCCTACGTTCCTAACACTTCAGCATGTTTTAACACAGGTTGCTGTTTGTGTGGTATCTGCTGAAAGGCAGTGGGAGGGGTGACGTACACAATTATTTTTGGAATGTTCTCTTAGATATTACAATTGCTTTTTGAAGAAACAGAAGTTGGCTCTTGAAGCTTACCTGGCCTTGTAAACGGCCTCTGCAGTAGAGGTTGTTAGTCGATTGGTACTACTCTTCTCCCCTTCCAGAGGTGCTGTTGTTACCCAGCTATTGTGTGGGTGTTCAAGAATGTGGGAAGATGGTGATTCTTGAAGAAGAACTCCTTGTGTTATATCATAGCCACTTCAACATATTGCCACAAAAAAAGGATGCATTGTACGTTAAAGGAGAAAGGTATAAAGTGCTTGGTCAAAGCAGTCAATGCAAATTGTTTATATACTAATTTAAAAGACTGAAATATGATTAATCTCTCAGTTAGCAATGTGTTGTTCACAGTTTGTAGGTATTACTAAAGCACAACCTGATCCTGAGCCGCCTCTAGTTACATGAAACCACTTAGCACTTGATATTTAGAGTGAAGCAGTTCACACTAGCAATTAATATAATCTGTAGAGAATACTTGTAGGCTTTCTGCAGTCAGAAGAGGATCTTGTCAAACCTGCACTGCTCTAGTTACATAACTGTTTTTCTTTCTTTGGATTATCCATATGGCCTCTGCTCCACCAGGGATTTTTTCTACTGGTACAACTGCAAGGCAGGCTTTGCATCACATCACAGATGTGAATGTAATTTGGCAGAATGATCTCAGTGACTCTCAAATGTCTGATTCTTCTTGCCTTCGCTACTTTTTCTTTCCTCTTGATTTTTTCCTTTGCTATATGTTTTCTTTGTGTTTCCATCAAGATTGTTCTGTATAAGCCTCATTCCCTCATTCCCTGTTTATTATAAAATCCTTTCTTCTTCCTACCATGTTTTTTGACCAAGATGCTATTATATTCACTTCTCCTACCCATATAACACTAAATTTCAGTGCTCCCTACTGTTTTTTCCACTGGAGATTGCCCTGGCTCACTGTTCAGCCCTGGATGAATTTGGTATTCTTCCTGTACCTCCTGTTCGTTGGCTGTGCTTCAGTGCTTGGAGTACAAGTGCCTTCAAGTTTTTTGTTTTAATTGTTGATATTTTATTGCTATCATCTTAGGGACCAAAAGCAATTGGACTTCCAGAAACAATGTTGTACTATTACCAGTTACCTGCTACATCATCTCTGTTTTTTTGCCACTGAAGTCAGCATGTCTGTAAGAACATGAGATGTGAATTCCTTTCTCTCTTCTTTTCCCTTGTGAATTCTTTTCTCTCTTCTTTTCCCCTTCTTGTCTGGAGGAGAGCATATGAAGTCAGACAACAGGGTTTCCAAGAACCTGGTATCCAGCATCTCTCCCCATTGCCATCAGTTTCTCACTAAGTGCATTTCAAAGCTGTTTTTTGTTTCCATCAAGAAGCTAGTTAGGGTGGGGGTTTTCTGCAAAGCTGATAGCTCGGAGTTGCTCAGTATTAACGTGTGGAAATTTCTCCAAGGAGAAGAAAGTTAGGTGTGATGTGCTGGGTATGAGCTGTTAACTATATGCACACTCACATGCTGATCTTCCTCTCTGCCATTTCTCAATAACAAAATGTAGAGACTCTTGGTCTGTCTGGAACAGAAGTACCTGAGTGCACCTGCCCGTTTGTATCAGTGGGACACGCTGATCTCTCCCTGAAGCTGCAAAGGCAGAAGACATACCTGCCATGTGCAAGCCCAAGTCTGTGAATGTTGTATGACCAACACGTTTTCAGCTTCCTGTCACTGGCCAGAAACCTTTCTGTCTCTGCATGCCTGAATATTGCATTAATGATATGTTATGCAGCTCTTGATTATATCCATTCTGGATAGAAGATGAGACATGGCAGCTCTTCATGATCAGAGGAGCATCTGTCAGTTCCTATTTATCTCTTAATATCCACCCTATAAATAACTGTAAAGGTTTGTACTTAGGTCTGTATTTCTAGTTTTTCATTCTGTGTGCAAAAATTATGCTGACTCATACTGTTTTAGTCAGATTTACTATAGGAAGGTGCACAATGGAAGGGAAAATAACAATGTTTAATGCTCTTAACTGATAAAATCTCTTCATCATATTAAAGGACTGTAGAGCTGACTTAATCAAGCTCTGTTTGCTCTGGGTTGGTATCCTTCATTCTTATCATGGCCAGTGCCAGATATTCAGATTCATGACATGTTCCTAGACCAGACCCATAGGCAGGAGACAGATGGTGTTTGCTGTGCAGGTCCAGAGCTGTGCAAATGTGGCTTGTGTCTGCTGCCGAGAAGGCTGCATGACCACTGACTTCAGACCATGCCTTTCTTCAGGGAGGCCAGTCACATAGCTGTCCCTGCTAGATGGTAGTTCTCGTGTAGACTCTGAGAACTTAGTGTTTGACCTTTATCTCTTTTTAGAAAGATTAATTTAAAATTGGCTGGTAAAATTCAATATTCAACACTGTGATTGCATCAAGCTAGCTCCTCTTTGCATGTTTTTTCTTCAGGAGCTTTAAGTTGTTTTGAAGGGTTTTGTTTTGAAAATAAGGGTAAAAATGTAATACAGAGATCATGCATCTGTGGCCTTAAAAACCTGAATAAACAATAAAGTAATAAGGAGTATTGGTTCTTTTAAATAATTGTCTTATGTTTTTTATTATTATTATTTTTAATTTAAACAACATATAAAATTGTGGTCTTGCTGTGCTGATGTATGTCATGGAAATGCAACTCCTGAAATTATCAGAACAAAGTAATTCAGCCTCCATAAAGTGTTCCAGAAAGTAGGGGAATAGGCAGCTTAAAATACTTTCTAGTTGCAAATCTCAGAGAGATTTTGAGATTGTAAAAATACAGCAAAGTTTAAGGGTTGTTAGGACCTTATGTGCGAGAGAAAATAGATACAACCTTTCATAGCTTTGTTTTAATAAAGCCAGATGAGTTTTGCCATCTATTCAATAACTTGTGCATTGCATTGATTATCTGTGCCTAGCAAATTGACAGTTGTGGGGTGGTTCAATGATGCTCTTTAAATAGCATGAGAGTACCCAACGTGTGGCACTAGCTACAATAGTATCTAGTGTTTTTTTGCCGATGACCATAATCCAGAAAACAATATTTTGAACATTTGCAGGAAGTGATATTTTGGTTTATTTTCTCCCAAAAAGGACTGTGTGTGTTGCTAGTTTCATGACGACTTACTGTCACGACTACAAGTACCGTGGTGTTGCAGATGACTATGGGATGGGAACGCTCAAGCGAACTGATTTAACCAGGAGCTCCAGAATGGAAATGCATCCAAACCTTAACGTGCATCCAAAGCAGTTTTTCCAGCATCAGCAGCAGGCTCTGAACATTCATAAATCTTTTAGGTCATCCACACTGCCAGCCTCTTCCAAACACAGAGGAAAATTTATTAACCTGCGTGATAGTGTAAAAAAGAGTCCTACAAAAAGCACGGCAAAAGTTAAAGCTGCCAGTGGTTGGGTGTCTGATGGCTCGTGCTCTAATTGTTCCTTAGAAAAGGTACGTACTGCACTAGGCATTTATAGATGTGCGTTTTTGTAAGATTTGATGCTCTTGTGGAATGAGATAAGGTGGATACGATGCCATCAGTAGATAATATGCCATACTTCTTCCTGTAGTTTTAACCCTGCTGCTTCCAGAGACTTGGTTTGTGTTTTATAGTTAGCAATCAAAGTAGTAATAATTGGAGTCTAATAGAAATACTTCTGTACAGTATTTTCCCATTAAGATGGTTGCACTGTATGCAGTGTGCTTTTTAAATAGCAACTTGAAAGTGAGGAAGGTCTGGTTTGCTTTATTGTTGTTCTCCAAGATGTATCTTCTGCTACGTGAAAATAGCAGCCTGGTGGAATTTGCTGATTTAGTTACCTGCTTTGAGATGCTTTGATTCATTTCAGGTTAGCTGGTATTTCATCATAGAAGGGGTTACTGTGTATGTTGGTTAAAGATGAGAAAATGGGTGTGACCTTCCTTTTCATAAGGTCTGGACTTCAGTATTAGGTCTGGAGGTACTTACTGCCCTAATTTTGATTAATTCCTGTAAGGCATTATGAAATTAGCAAGCATACCACTTGTTAACTGATAATTGTTAGGTTATATGTTTAGAAGGTCCATCACATTAGACTTTTATCCAACAAAATTATTCATGTGATTATTCATCTGACAGATTCAGTTAGTGTGGTGTTGTTCAAGTTATGCATTCCTATATGTAATAGTCTATCATAAACGTGTGCTACAGTTCATATTTATACAAACAATGTTTTAGTTGGCCTGTTGCTTTCTTTGTAGTATAGATAAGTTTGCCATCTTAATAAACCATCTTATTAACCTAGAATTATTAAATGTTGTACTGAGACAACTTTAAGTTATTTTGAGGAAAAGCTTTTGTTTTTCAGAATACTTTAATGTATTAATCTAACAAATTCCTAAGCATTATAAATGTCTTTTTCTTGAAAATTCCTGGGAAGCAGAGCATTGGAAGTGATACCGTGGGCTGTTGGAGCTTATTCAGCTGCTCTCACATATACTTGTATCACATAAACATTTTCAGACAGATTATGCGGCATACTAAAATAAAATTAGCTTTCTTCTCTTAAGACTTTCCAGGTTTTCTTGCATTGATGGTTAGAATTCATTTGATTTCTTACGCTGGCCTTTAGCCCGTCATTAATCAGATGATGTTTTTTGCTGTGTGGTGTTGGGGAGAAGGGCTGGTTCTTCCATTGGCACCTAACTTCCCCCAGCACACCTTAGCTATTGGTCTTGCTTGGGCTCCAAGGGGATGTAGGAAAATACATAAAAATGTACATAGGGTTATCAAAAAAGCGGATACTGAAGGTTGCTTGGATTCCCTTCTTTCTTGGGTTATACAGTCTCCTCTCCCTTTCCTTGCAAAATTCTTTTCCCATCTGCACCCTTTTTACAGCTTCAGAGCTCACATTCACAAGTTACGTTCTGCTGCTTCGTTGCATGTGAGCTAAGGGAGGTTGTGTTGGGAAGGGGAAGGAAAGGAGGTGAAAATTGTCTGCGCTCCTGCTCTGCAAGAGGCTATATGCGAAGCACTAGCCTGAAGTGGAAAGAAGGAAGTGTAGGGAAAGGGTAAAGGTGCCTCTGAGTGACACGTGCAGCACACAGAGCTGAGATGGTGGGACACGCGTGTCCCCAGATCTCGGTACCACATATGTTCCGGCTGGCTTTATGGTGCCAGCATGTAAGCCACCATCAGCCTTACAGTCTACTTTGCTAACTGAAACACGCCAGATGCTGCTTTTTTCATCTCCAAACTTGAACTGTCTGTTCCACTAATTGCATTTGTAGCACTCTGTTCCTGCTCTAGTTTGAGCTTTCATCATAACGGTGGCGTAGCAAGCATTTCAGATACAGACATGCTATTTATCATCTAGTAAAAGGTTGTAAATACTTTCTTATCTCTACTGCCAGTGCTTTATCTTTATGCTTTCAGGAAAGTGTTTCCTTTTTGGTGGTCTTGATTGGTGTTTTATTATTAGCGGCTGAGTTTTCTGAGGGTGAAGAGTATCCTCCATTGCATTACAATTGCAGAAGTTAAATTTCAGGTAGTAGTGCAGTCTGTATCAAAAGCCAGGGTAGAGGAATTGTATGCAAGGAGAAAGAGGGGTTCTAAGTTAAACCAGCCTATTTTAGGTATAAAACCTCACTAAAGAAATCCTTTGTGAGTCTTGTAATTGAATAATTAACAGCTTTATTCAAACTCTTTAGATAATTTTCCACTTGTGTGAACTATAAGTCAAGCAGTAAAATTCAATAAGGCAGCCCATGTGTTTCAAGACTGGGTTTCCTTTCTTCTCTTCTTCCCTGCCTTCGTTGGGGTAGCCGCAGTACCTACATCACTGTGCCGTACTCCATAAAACTGTTCATGTTTAAATGAAGACCATCTTGTCTTCATTTGCGTTGGTGTATCTTTTGAAAAAGGTCACCACTTCACCTCTTTCTGCAGTGGAGGAGACTCCATAGGAACGCTGTCAGGAAGCTTGGATGAGCAGGGAATGAAAGGTTGTGAAGAGCAGGTGGATACCAAGCCAACAGCACCAAGGAAAAGCATGATGGCCATGCTAACAGCTTACAAGACTGGAACCCTAAAGCCTTAAAGGACTTTGAACGATACCAGTTTTAAAAGAATAATAGTAAGGCTTAGAATTGGAACTGACTGGGAGACTTCTTGAAGTGACTGGGAATGAGAAGCCCAGAGAGACAAGGGAGTTAGGAACTGAGAGAAGGAATGAAGCACGAAAATAAGGCTGCCGTTTGGTGCAAAGAGAGGTTCGCAGATGCTTGACCTACAAAGAAAACTATTACTGGGTCAACTGTTTTGCTAAGCTAAAGGGTATGGGATTGCATGGTTGGTATCTGAGAATAACTTCAGCTGTATTTCACCTTCTCTTTTTCCAGGAGCTGCAACTGTAAAGCACGATTTTTCTAACCTGCTAACGGTTAGCTTTGCAGCCCTAGTGTCGGGCTGTATTTTGATAGGTAGTGTGTGTACATCTGACCATTTGGTTAATGGGATTTTTGCTCTGTGCACATATGGGAAGCTTCTTGTTTTGGAACAAGACAAATCTGAAGGGGAAGCTTAATTTTTGCATGTGTGGGGCTAAGTAATTGCTGAAGCATTTTAATTTGATCTGTCCTCTAAAGGCTGCATCATTGATCTCCTGCTGACTGGAGGTTTGCTGCACTGAGCATGCCCCACAGCTTTTGGGAAATGCATATTATTGTTTCTCTAGAGCAATTTACATTCCTGTATTTCCCTCCCTCCACCTCCCGCCCCCCTTTTTTTCCCCTAAACACATGAAAAATTGTGGTGGTGTCACCGTGAGGGTGTTTAAATGACATTATTATTGATGTTCAAAGACATCAAACATGTTGTTCCAACATCTTTCCACATTTTTCTCCAGCTGTTAATTTTAGATAGAGCTGAAAAATCTGGAAATACCGTATTTACATTTAAGAAGGGTTGCTACTCCTGACTGGTTTTACTCTTTCATTTTGTTATTGATATAGACTGCTTTGTGTTTTAATAACAGACTTCAAGCTTCTGAGATGTCTAATACTTTTTTGTTTTGTTTTGTTTTGTTTTTACTTGTTTATGTTCCGCCTTTTTTTTTTTCAAAAAAAAAAAATGTTTTCAGGATTTAGTAATTTCATTTTGTGGTTATTCTTCAGCATATTTTCACAAGTGTGTCTTGGAACAGCCAAGTTGCAAGAACTTTGATTTGTTGTTCAGCTGGTAATCCTGCTGGTTGCCAGTAGTCTGTTGCTGACAGCTTGTTGACAACCAGTATGTTAACATCTCGGAGTGATTTGAATCAATATTTTGCCCAGAATGCTATTTATAATCTTGTTCCCTTGCAGCTTATGTGTCAGTAGCTTTCCTGTTTATTGTTTTAATTACAATTCCTAAAACCCAAATCCTACTGGGCTGTATATTTGTATGGTAAACCTATATAAAGATCTTTATATGAAGGGTGGAATGAATCAGTGTTAGGATCTTCCAACCATTTGACTAAAAGATTTTCTTTAACTTGAACTTGGTTTAGAAAAATGCAAGGTATTTTTTTTTCCTCCCATGTATTGAAAAAGAACTTTAATTTGTTCAGTGCTACCAACTTCAGTCATTGTTTCCCTTCCTTTATAATGTACAATGTCCTTATCCTGTACAATGTGGTTTGAAGCCAGCCCACAAAAAGCTGGAGTCCGCCCACTGGCATGAACATGCAAGGTTTCTGTTTCACCCCCCAAAAGTCTTACTGTCCTGCACTGCCAGGTGAGTAGCTTGGTGTGAAGAAGCAGTGTGGCTGTGTCCTACTTCTTTGGGTTATGTGACATGATCGCACTGCTGGGAATGCAGTGCAGCATGGCTGGTCTGTGTTCAGGTGTGGTTCAAGTCTCCAAATCCATCTGTTCTTTCAGAATATTAAAAAATATATATTCAATTTGAATCTTGTTTGTTTTGGAATGTTTTTGTAGTTTTCATTATTTTTGACATTTTATTGGTGATTTTTAGCCCACAGAAGCTGTTCCTTCCTCTTCTCCCATTGTCCCTGTGATCCCTGTCCCACCAGTCCCTGCCGAGACCACTGTCATCCCATCCACCATACCACAGGTTTTTATTCTTTTCTGTTGTTTTTGTTGTTAAATTTGTTCAACTCTTATATCATTTATTTCATTCCTTTTGTTTAAATTAAATGTTTTGGTACTACCATACAAGTTTGAAATGAAGTGTGAAATGGTTAAATGAGTAACACACTGCTGTTCCATCCCGTGTTTTGTTTGTTTTATAGCATCTTTTAGTCCATTTAAAAGTGCCTCTGTTTCATGTATATGTATATTAATAATTCTGTGAAACAACTGAAGAAAGCACCATAAAGGAATGGAAAGAAAGGGATATTTTGTGTTGGCATGTAATGCTTCGACTGCTTGAATTATTTATTCTGGATAATTATCTCATATGCTCGGTGTCTTTCATCTCTGACTTCTGTTTCTGTTGTTGGTGTACTTGGGGCACACTAGAATACAAGGGGTATTTTTTCAATTTCTGTTCTTCATAATTTGACTCAGAATTAGGTTCACTTCTAGGTTTTTGTCCTTTAGGTCACATAATGTTAACAACAACAACAACAAAAACACACAAACCATGACAAAAGCTGCAGCAAGATGAGAGAAAGCAGTAAACATGAGTTAACATCACTATCTTGTACATGACTTGGAATGTGTGACTGCAGCATGGCCAGCTATGGAGTAATTTAGGATAGATAGTGGTGACGTTTTTGCAAATTGAAAAGCATTCTGCTTTTATTTGATTATGACGTTTATTGTAAGTTTTAGTGCAAAAATACTGAATGATGGAGACGCCTTCTAAAAAGATGTGCCACCAATTCTAATTGTTTGGTGACAGATCCGTGTTAACTTTAAAAGGGAGTTAAGCTGTCAAGAATAATACAATACTGGGATATTTCTGTAGTCTACACATCAGTTTTCGTTTCTTAAGGTCCACTTTCAAACTGTGTGGCTAAACCTGCAACAGGCGGTAATTTTTTCTCTGTTAGAGTGCTAAATTTTACAGCGTCCAGTAGCTTGTAAAAAGTTCTTATTCTTTTTTAAAGTCCAGTTTCTAGTGGAAATGTGTTTACATGAATCTGTCACCCATACTTGTAACAGGCAGACCAGAAATGTGGTTAGTTTGAAATCTATTTCCTAGTTTTTGGAGTGATTCTGTCCACATCAGCATATGAGGCAGACAGATGAGGGCACACCGGTGGACTTGTACTGTCAGACCTGACGGATGGATAAAACCTGTTGAGTTTCCAGTAACACTTATGGGAACTGCTAAATTTAACGTAAAATCATCATAATAATTAGAACTTTTTATTTTTTTATTTTTTTTTTAAAGAAAATTGAGATAATGTAAAATATGTTTTTGGCTGAGAGACTACTCAACAGCCATCACCGTGACAGCGTTTGTGCCTGCCGACAGTGCTGGATTACAAGCACAACAGCAAGAACTGGGTGATCTGTGCCTCTGTCTTCTGGGTGCATATAAATGCCGGCAGGAGCCAGCTATGTAATTCTGCATCATACTCAGTTCTAAGCAATTAGAAAACACCATAGGAAGGCATCAGTTTTGGATTTGGCAGATACAGTTTTGTGCAACAGATACATTCCTCTATTCTGTTAGTCACTTTACCCCTTAGGCAAGCCCTTAGTGTGCTTGTGAACAAACTCGTCAAGTGGCTTTTAAATATTTGAACGAGCCCTGGCACAGCAGTTTGAAACTGTTAGGTAATTTGGAGAAGACTTGCATAACAGACTGAAATAGCTGGTCTTACTTCGAAAAACATTTGCTGTTTTGAGTTAGGTGTTGCCCTGTGTCCAGGCCTACCTTTAGAGTGGCTGCCAGAAATCTGTCCTCCTTCCTGCTTGAAAAAGGTGGTAAATGGCTGCTTCTGGACAGAGAATGAGAGTTTGTTTTCAGCTCAGTCTTTTGTAGGGAACATCCAAGTCACGCCTTGCTTCCTAGCTTTTGGGGGTTTTTAAGAAGCATACATTTTTTCAGAAGTTTGTTGATGTAATGAGGCTAAAATGCAGAATATGAAGACGTTAATGTAGTTGTCATGTTTTTGTAGGTCTTTAAATGTGTTTAACACTAGCTTTTGTTACGGTCTGTTAAACTGTACCTAAAAAAAATAATTTGCTCGCACATACAGACACATTTACACACACACATACACACGTAAACATACCCAGAGAAAGATGTAAAAAATATCAAAAAAAGATCTCAATTTTGCAGATTATGAATTTTTATACGTATGAAAATCTCCCTACAACTTTAATGAAGTCAAGATTTACTTGGTGTTGTGCCACTGAGTTTGTACATTTCAATGGGCTTTGTATATGAACAGTATTTGGGGTCAGGAACATATCTGCACTCATTTTGTTCTTAGAGCAGGCCGGATGCTAGCATTTACAACACCATTGCCTGTAGTTCTTGGAAGTTCCCTTGTCAGTGAGAAGAGCATCTAGTTATATCTAGGAAAGAATGCAAACGTGTGTGGCTTCTCCTTTTGTGCCTGCCATTAGTATGAGGCACGAAAAATATTTTTATTCCCCTCAGCCTCTTCCTGATATATTGGAGGGGGGAAAAAAGGAAATCTGTTTCAAAGTGTTTCAGATACATTTTTCCAGTATGAATTTTCTTTCAGCTGAAATTGAATTTTCTTAGAAAAGTTTTCAGTAACATAAGTAAATCATTGTTTCCTTATTCTAAAGTTCCTGGACAGTAAGCATGTCATATAATTTTGTATCTCTGTAGCAGTAATGTCCAACTTCTTACAGCCTATGAATCCATAACACATTTCTCATGGAGGTACATGTCTGATGTGGATTTCTTCTCACAAGATGGTTTTGTACATCTTTTCTTCGATAAGATTTGTATTTATAAGCTTGCTTTTTTTTTTAAAAAAAAACAACAACAACAAAAAGTGAAATGCAAAAAACTTCCTGGTAGGAAGAAGTAGGAATCCAGAACTTTTTTAGGATATTGGCTGCTAAAGCAGTCCTGAATGTCATATCACAAACACTAGGACAAACATTTTGTCCAATGATAGCATTAAACATATTTTTTTCCACTTGAAAAACAAGATAAAAGACAGAATTTGTATACAAAACATATGAGCTCAGAATGTGTTTTTGTGGTGCGAAAGCACTTTCTTCAGGATAGAAACAAGTGTTTCAAAAGAGGTCAATATTTGAGGTTGTTAAGCTGAGGCTACCTTTTGACAGATCTTTGAGAAACCCTGCAAACCAAATGTTATATAATTACTGTTAGTGTTTTCTTCTACATTGTGTAATATTTTTTGATTCTTCTTTTAAAGGCAAATCCCCCTCCAGTGCTGGTGAATACAGATTCTTTGGAGACTCCAACATACGTAAGTCTACACTACCTTTCAATTACAACTTCAGAGAATGTTTGTTGTTTAGGTCTGTTGTTACTGATCAAAAAAGCCTGTTTTACCTCTCTTATGATACATGGTTCTGTCAGGTCTCCTGATGTTTATCTAACTCCTTAGATAGCTTTTTTATGAGGAAAAAAATCTACTAATGAAATAAAATAAATTGTAGATTGTACGTGGAAGGTTCTGTGTGAGTACCGCTGTGTGACGATGCAACACAATGCAAAACGCAGTGTTTGGACCCTGAACTTCTGGAACCTCAGAGAACAATCCTATCTTCAGCTGTGCTGGCAGATACTTTAATATTTAATGTGCCATTTCCGTTGCACTTCTCATAAAACACTTCTCAACACACTGGCTTTACTTAAGATTTTAGTGCTCTAAATGTTCATAAAAATTGTTGATTCTGTTGGAAACATTAAGGTAATAAGTGTGGTTATATGGAGGCCAAAATTTGTGTTTGGCAGTGTATGATCTGTGCTAAGAGTACCACTGGCAGATGGTCTTCAGAGGCTTTGGAACATATGCAAGTTTAACATAGGTTTCAGATCTGTTTTTTTTTCCCTGTACCTTCCTCTTACAGTTCCATATGACCCATTTGTTGTTTTCCTGAACAGTGTTAAGGTCTGTACTAGTTACTTTATATTGTGTTTATTCTAGCAATTTACTTTTTTTTTTTTGCTTTACTTAGCAAGCATAAAGAACAAGAACAAATCTTGTTATTGTCAAAAAGATTAATAATTTAGAGTCGCTAAAAAGAAGCTGTAATAGATCAAGACAGGCAAAAGCGTGAATTAACAGTTTAAGTGGAAGACAAAAGATTAGTACAGTGACATAAATGGCTCATTTATGAGTCCTGAGTATGAATAATGCTGACTCAATAAAAGATCACAGTTGAAGTCTGCAGTGCCTGGCCCTTTTATTGATGTGACACGGTTTAGAAAAGAATACCAAAGGTGAGGTGTCTCTGCAGACACAAGCTAAATCAGAAAGACAAGTGATTAATCAGAATGTATTCACGTTTCAGAAGGTTTCATCTGATAGAATCCCTTGTGTGATGGTAGATAATAGAAACAGAAATAGAAAATAGGCCTAACAGAACAAAATGGCACTCAAAATTACAAGCTATCTGACTTATCAGTTTGCAGTGAACATAAAACAAACTCACTCACATTATCTGTAGTTGAAACTACTATGTAAGCATAGGAGGTAAAGGAAAATTCTTCCAGGTTCCCATGTAGGTAATGGAATTTTCAGTGGTATGTAAGGTAAAATCACAGCTGTGAGTTAACTGCATCATGAATCTACAGAACTTTAACTGTTAAGCTTTTTTTCTATTGGAAAACCAAACCAAAACAACAAAACAGAACAAAACAAAGTTGGTGATGAAAAATATTCAAGAACCCAGCTCTTGTTAACTGAATTACAAAGCTGCTGAGGAAGTACACCATCTTAGAACTCAATCTGGGTTGGGAAAAAGACACCAAGAAACATATTTTTTATTCTTTGTGAAATCGAGCAAGCAGACAAGGAAATAGAAACAAAACTGGGATGGTGATGTATGAAAAGGTTAACCATACCAGCAAAAATAACTCTATTACGACCAAAAGACTAACCAAATTGTGCTGAACTACTAATTCAAAGCAAACTGCTGGGTTTCTGTAAATGACTGCAAAATGACTGTACTTGTGTAGAATGCTGTAGTTTCTTTTATCCAGGGAAAGTCCCTGCAAATTGTGTGTGGCTCCACAGATCCTAGATGGCTTCAAAATTTGCAAAAATAAAATAGGACTGATTTTTATCATTTTGTGTACCTTTGCTCCTTCCTGCCTGTGCTAATCTTCAGTTCACTAGATAAAATCAATTCAAAAGTATATAAATAGTAGTAAGAGGGTCTGGAGAACGGACCTAAAGTAAAATATAGAAATGGAGATCCTTCTTTACTCCTCTTTATCTAGAATGTATTAAATTTGGGTTAGAGTTAGGTTCATGGAAATAGATTGCTTACATACATTAGGGTTGGCATTTTTAACGGTAGTGAATAGAGAAATTATTCGTCATCCTTTGTTATTAAAAAAAAAAAAAAGCCACCTCCTGATCAGTCAGTCATCTTGAACCACTTCCCTGGCGCGACGTAATTCTAGATGGCTGGTTCGGTTAGCACATGTCGTTTTTGTAGATAATAGTTCAAAGACTAAGCTAACTTAAGCCACTGTGATTGAGAAGTTTTTCTTCGGTGTTGGTGTAAAAACAGATCTAGTTTCATGTGTTCAGAAGGTCAAGACCTCTTCCCTTTTTAATGGAGAAATATCAC
Organism: Oxyura jamaicensis; assembly: GCF_011077185.1. Taxonomy (NCBI): domain Eukaryota; kingdom Metazoa; phylum Chordata; class Aves; order Anseriformes; family Anatidae; genus Oxyura; species Oxyura jamaicensis. The sequence continues at coordinate 13,115,728 of NC_048901.1, read as the reverse complement.
GTGTTTAAAGACAGTATCGTTTCCATTGAACAAACTATTAAGGATGTATCATTTTTGAGGTACTGTGCAAAGAGGAAGATGATAATCTGTTATGTCTGGAATGGATACGGTTTGTGTTGCAGTAAGGGTAGATATAATTAGAGATTAACAAAACTGTAGTGAGGCATACATGAGCCTGGTACTAGGGAGCCTGTGAAAGTTGTGGAAGACAAGGCTTCCCTCTGGATCATGGCTTACTTGTAGTATTTGTATTTTTTCTCATCTAGCTTCATAAAATATTTCAAATTCTTTTGGTTTTGGTCCTCTTGTAATGTATTGGTTGTTAGTATATATGTAATGTGAAAAATGCTGGTAAAAATGTTTTTTTTTAAAAAAATGCTTTAGAAGAGCTTTATGCATTTCTAGTGAGGAATTGTGCAAAGCATCCATCTTTTGATTTTTCTCTGCTCTGGGAGGAACAATTGTTTGAAAGTACTGCTGTTCTTTTATGCAATTTCTTCTCCACCCTACCACCCCTTCCTTTTTTCTCACTTCTAACTTGCTCAGATTGTATGGCCTGAAGAACTTCAAGAGCAGTTCTTTCTGGAAGTCAGCAGTAGGCTCCTGCTGTGCAGTGTCCACGTAGAACAGTGTGCTCTTCAAAGCTTTACATTTAAACTAATAGGAAAAGTGTCTGATGCACATACAGAGCGGTGTGAAAATCACACTTCTGAGCTCACTGGTCAGTGTGTATCAGCTGAGATGTGATGGGAATGAGCTGCCTGCCTAGCTAAGTGTGTTTTATCAAGTGTAAAAATCCTCTAAGTCTCATTTCTGTTTCTTTTTAGGTCAATGGCACAGATGCAGATTATGAGTATGAAGAAATTACTCTTGAAAGGGTAACATGCTAAAAGTCTTCCTGTACTCTATTTTCAAGTGGGGCTTGCAATAGATAAATATGAAAAATTAACCTATTTTGATACAGCTAAATGGCAATTTGAAACAGTCCTTACTGTTTTTCCCTTATGTATATTTAACCTCAATATATGTAGTTTCTGGAGCAGTTTTTATTGGTATACTTGACCATTGATAGTAAAATGAGGGAAGAATTTTGAAGACATACTGCATTATAGGTTATTATCTAGACTTGCAGAAAGTATTAAAAAAAAATTGCATATATTGCCATACATAATGGGCTTTATTTATACATTTATACAAACAAGTTTTATTATATAATGAGATTCAGGCTTCCAGCTGAGATTACAAATGATACCTTGTCGTATGCATTGCTTTTTTAAGGTTTACAATGTAAAGACCAATCTAAGTTCTCTTCCTTGAAATGTGTTACTAACAAAGAGAAATAGTTGGTTAAATTTGATGTCTGGTCAGTACTGAGAGGCTGAAGAGGTCTTACAGCTGATAATAAGGTCAGGCAACCTTTGAAGAGAAAATGTCAGTGGGTCTTTTTTTTATTACATATATTACATTACTGGAGATTTTTTTTTGAAAAAACAGGAGCAAATATTGATATGAACAACTTCAAATACGTAGCTCATTGGAAAATGAACTTTCTCTGTAGTTTGTCAGGTTTGCTTCAATAAGAAATGGGGTGAGTTTGCATATGCAGCTCTTACAGTGGCACAATGACTTGTCCTGCCTGCTTCTGTAAAAGCAAGTGTAATTATATGTCTTACATAGAGTTACATATATGTATTGCGAATAGTTGCAGATAGTATACTGCTTAAAATGTCTTAATTTTTATCAGTTAGTTTTATGAAAATTTATTTTTATATTGAATGATATCTATATATATATCCCCCCCCCCAAAAGAAATGCGTGATTTTTTTCCCCTTCTAACTTTAGGGAAATTCAGGACTTGGCTTTAGCATTGCAGGTGGCACAGACAACCCACATATTGGGGATGATTCAAGTATTTTCATTACAAAAATTATAGCCGGGGGTGCAGCTGCACAGGATGGAAGATTACGGTATGATGACTTTCTCTATTGGGTTACTAAATGTTTATTATTCTTTTTCTAACAGTTGATAGAACATTTTCTGTGTGTTTCAGTCTATCGTAATACATTGCATTTTAAATAATTTTATCTTGCAGAAGTAATTTGTACATAATTAAAACTGTTTGGACCATTTTTAAAATTCTTTTTTCAACCAAGAAAATCTGCAGCAGAGTGAACTTAGGTGAAATTTTCGTTTTTAATTTGGTGGTATAAACTGATTATGCCAAATGTTTTATAGTTCCTAATTCAATATACAAAGGAAAAGCTTAGATATGTAGGATAGTTAACTCTTGGTTATCTATGTGCAGGTTTTCTAATATGCAGGGTCATTGAGCTTAACAGCCCTCTTCTGTGCTTGGTATAACTATGCTTCAATTTTGGAAAGATGCTGCACATCTTCAAAAGCCATGTGTTTGTTTAAATGGATAGAATACTCCTTGTCTAGTATCCCCCATTTTCTTACTTAATCTTGGGATGATACTACTTCACCAGTGTTGGTATATGGTAGCAAGTAATATTTGCAACTTAATTTGAAAGGTACTGTTAAAGTTAATAACAAATCGCTTTAATGAATTACTTTTAGTTATTTTTAATGCAGAGCAGTAAACTCCCATATCACTGTGTAGAAAAAAAATAAGATGATCATAGGATCAGCCTTTTTTTCCTCTCTCGTGTTGTCGAGAACTTGCTCCTGTCATATTTGGTGTCAATGCCTGATGACTCTAAGCTTATTTCAAGACTTCTTTTTGGCTTGTTGGCCATTGTCAGAAGGTACATCTGGCAGGACTCAGTGACAAGTGGGTCAGGCATTCTACTTAGCGTAATGAGAGCTTCATGTTACTACAGCAACACATTAAATGGAATGGAAAGCTGGCACTCAAATAGCTTGTGAAAAGCAGGAAGGGAGTTTGACTTGTTCATAGCATGGTTAGAAACTAGTGAATGCCTTTTTAAAAATTCTTTTTACAGCTTTGAATTAAAGTTTATTTAAAGCCATGTTCAAAATTCTATTTTATGTGTTTCATTTCGAGAGCATCCCTTTCAGATGGGGATAAAATATTCCATTTACATATTTTCTGGTTATGTGTAAGCACTAATGATTAATTTTAGAGTACTGTCTTGAATCAGTATAATTTTGAAGTAAAATCTATGTATCTTACTGTGTTAACACTAGTTTTAGTGTATTTTAGATAAAATATTAATCTTCTAATGTGTCTGCTATGCTATAATGCAGCAGCTGAACATGAATGTTGCTGTCTCTAGGGTTAACGATTGTATTCTACGAGTAAACGAGGTTGATGTTCGTGATGTGACACACAGCAAAGCAGTTGAGGCGTTAAAAGAAGCGGGATCAATTGTACGATTGTATGTCAAAAGAAGAAAACCAGTCACAGAAAAAATAGTGGAAATAAAGCTTGTAAAAGGCCCTAAAGGTATGTAGGAAGTCTAAAACTTCTGTTTCACAAGAAGAATAAAGATGCTGATAAATATCTGCATAATTCTTTCAAAATAACACAGTAACTTGCATGCATATTTCAAACAGACGCAGAATAATGAAAATTTAGACAGTGACTTCTCAAATGCTTCTGAATTTTCTTCCATGACTGACCTGAAACTATTCTTGTAGAATGCCTGTTTTACTTTCAAATGATAAAAATGTGTTGCTGATACTATTTAGTAATTTTCAAGTATGTTATAAACAGGAGTAAAATATTTCATGTGAATGACTTAGAAAGATTTTTCAGAGATTAAGGAAGTTTAGATAAATGTTCTTTTTGTTTCTATATGCGGATGTGTTGGAAAACAGTTCTTTAAATACTACTGGCAATGCTATAGTTTTGCTCTGTGCACCATTCACAATGCATTAAGTAAACAATTTAGTTTTTGATTGTCAGACCTTCTGTAAATCTTGTAGTTTTTCCAGAACCTTATGGAACATCATGGAGTTCACTTGGAAAGGCATCCAGTATTGCTTCCGCCACAGCCTAGTATTTTTATATGTATTTATATGTATGTATATACACATAAATGATGCAGAGAGTATTATTATTTATACAGTAATTTGAATCTAATGAATGATACAAGATTTCTTGAGTAATAACTTTATCTTCAAGCAGGTCTTGGTTTCAGTATTGCTGGTGGTGTAGGAAATCAGCATATACCTGGAGACAACAGCATCTACGTAACCAAAATCATTGAAGGAGGGGCAGCCCATAAAGATGGCAAACTTCAGATTGGAGACAAACTTTTAGCTGTAAGTAAAAGTGGCAGGGTTTTTCTTTAATGAGTGTTCACTTCTAAACCCAGTAAGGACGTGATTCACTTTGTGGTTAAGCTGCCAGTGAAGTATTATTTTGCAGAAATAAATATTTTAAAAGATAAAATCATAATAATAATAATAAATCAACCTTGCCAGCAAATCAACGATAAAAAAAAATTGAATTCTGCAGTGTTCAACACCATTTTTTCAGCAAATCTGTTCCTCACCACAATGTATCATGCAGAACCAGTATTAAGCAACCTGTTTCGTTTCTCATGGCTGTTATTATTTGTCTGAATCTGAGTGACTAGCATGTAAACCAGCACTCAGTGGGTTTGTTTTAGTCACTAATGTGGAGATGAGCTTGTGTATTTTGCAGAATATGACTTTTCTGTCTGTGTTGTGGTTGTACTGCAGTGTACTACCACTGTACTGCAAAACAACTTTTCAGTCTTCAGGAGTGAGGAGTGGCAAGAATTCTTTTTTTTTTTTTTTTTAAAAAAAAAAAAAAAAAAAAAAGCAAAAGTAAGTCAACAAGAGATCTTTAGAAGAAACAGATGGTAATAATACATTTAAAATATGCAGTAGAATTTTTTTCGTCCACAAATAACAGAAATGTAAAGGTTCGGTTATTTTTACATAGTATGTGAAGTTAAATTTATCAGACAACATAAAGTGTCTTTGGTCTCTCAGATTCATTACAGTGCAAGCCTTGTTTTCCATGTAGCCTGGAATTCTTTGTAGAACTTATTTTCCTCTTCAGAATATGTTGAGAATAACTCAACTTACTAAGGTGTTGTATTAGATACTAATTGTTAAAGGACTTAATTTCTTAACTAAAATGCTGCTGTTTCACGTTAATAGCAGTAGTCAGAAAATCTATTGCCGCTGAAGTTAAAATGAGTTCTTGTTACTTGGAATATGTCAGTCACTTTTGGTTGTTTCTTCTCCAGTTTTGACCTCTACCTTTGACCTTTGGCAAGAGTGTATTATCCCATTACAACATCCAAAACTTAAGTACATCATCACAAGATCAAATAGTTTTTTTTCATATTAGAAAAATCTTTCTTCTAGTTAATGCTTACAATAACATACTGTGTCAGTGCTGTGATTATGGCCAACTGTATCTCTGTGCCTACAATACAACAAGAATCAAAAAGTTTGCTTTTGTGCAAGCAAATTGACAGTCTGATCAAAAGAGAAACTGTAGTTTTAGGCAAATAATTGAGGTAGCATAACATAGCAAGAGAGTATTGGTCATTGTGATAAGCAGCAATATCAGCATAGCTTTGATTTGGGTTGCTGGAAAGTGGGTTGGTTTTGTTGTTGTTAACTTTTAACACAAAATACGAGAGAAGATTGAAAAGGATTTGCTGCTTTTCCAATGCTACTGTCAATACAGTTTATTATAATCTTTTGAGGAAAGACTTTTTAAATATTTTACAGCACTAAAAAGCATCTTTTAAATAGCTTGACCAATTATGTCTGCGGCACATGAATCATAATAAAGACTACTAATGCTAGAGTGCTCCAAGAGATTTCTGAGTGACCTATGAAACCTGGCATTTTTTTTGCATTGATAATTTATGTTTTATTTTTAGGTGAACAGTGTTTGTTTAGAAGAAGTTACTCATGAAGAAGCAGTGACTGCCTTAAAAAACACATCAGACTTTGTTTATCTGAAGGTTGCAAAACCCACCAGCATGTTCATGAATGATAGTTATGCCCCTCCTGACATCACAAACTGTAAGTTCTGCTTGTCTTTATGACCTATTTTTTTCCTCGAGGCTTTAATATACACCATTTTAGTATTTTAAGTTTCAAGCTTTTAAATTAGTTTCTGACTGTTGTAAAAATTTGATATAAGAAAAGTTGATTAATGAGGAAAACTATGCAAAGCAGAGTAACAGCCTAGAGCTGGTATGTTGAAAAGATGGTAATAGTGCTAACCCTTTGACTGTTTATGACTACTGTGTCCTTGTCCTAGTGATTTGGTATTTCTGATCATTTGCTGATGAGTGCAAGGAGATCTCAGGTGCCTAATTCATAAAGAGGATGTGAATGCACTCTGTAGTTCTGAACTGAGCAAAAGCCAGAATACTGTTTCAGGTGGAAGCTAGTGATGTTCTGACCAATTTTTTCTGTTCTACTGATTTTTCATGAGATGCATGTTTTTGAATAAACTAGACTGGGGGAGGAATTTTAAAACCTTTAATACCTGCAAAATTCCATGTTATTGTATTCCATGAATGTATTGTGAAATTCCATGTTAACTTCATATGTTTTGGTTTTCACATAAGTGTTGGTAATTCAGATGAAAAAACAATGCATGCTGCATTAAAATAGTTACAGGAATTTCTTGGTGATACAAGGATAATATTTATGGGAGTTGTGTGGTTTTTATTTTTATTTATTTATTTGTTGTTGTTGTTGCTTTCATTTTGTTTTTTTCTAAGCCAAATATCTGAATACAGGAAGCTCAGAGTTGAGCTACAATGTGAAGAAAAATTTAATACACTTGCTCATTGTTTCTTCAAGATGGTATTAACATTTGGTGTTCAGAAAAAGGAATGAGAGTGATCTAACTTTCTTTCCAAGTCTGAATAAACCCTGATCAAGCTGGTCTCTTTCAAGGAGCTTTGTAGCTGTACCCTGTGACTTAAGGGTTGCAGTTTCTACACTGGCAAACAGTGATGTGACTAAAGGCTCCTATGTCTTAGGTTGAGAAGCTGATAGTTTTCACTGCTGTTTTTCAGTTATCAGGTGTCAAATCTTGAAGTGCATGCAGTCTTCTATGTAAGTAACTGCTAGTTAGTTCCACAGTTCAGGTACTGAGTGGATTTTTCTTTAAGTCCTTTAAATGAAGGTGGAAGTGACTCTGGCAGCCACTGCAGCAGCAGCTCATCTCAGATAAATACTGCAGTTTGCTGATGCAAATTCTAGTGCTACAGTTAAACACTTAAAATATCACAAGGATTTACTTTTGAATAGGTAGTAATAAATTGAATATTGTGAATACATTTTACTGTTATATTGGAAAATAAGCTTTTTTCTATTAACCCAAACTGACCTTTTGTTCCAACTTCTGATTCATTCAGTCTAGAACATTTTTTTTTCCTATAACCAGACATTCCACAGTAGGAGTGAGAAACCTTTTCCTTACTCTAAAGGAGAGAGAGAAATTTCAAATACGTAGCTGTCTATTTAATCTGATTTCTTCCCGTAAGTTGGTAGAGGGGGAGAAAGGAACAATGAGTCATTTTAGGGTGTTTGTTTGTTTTTTCACTGTCAGCTGCAAATAATTGATGTCATACTTAGCCCTGATTTGTTCAGATAGTGAAAAAGGATCACTTTTGAACTGAACCACTGATGTAATCTAAACCAGTACATAATAAACAATAATAAAATACAACACAACCAAAGGACTGTAGTACCTTAAGCCTCATGTCACCTTGTTGGTGATAGCTGCAGTAGCTTCAAATATATTCATAAGCCTATAGAATTGCAATTTGGAGCTAATTAGTTTTTTTTGTCTTTGTCTTATTAAAGGGATATTCTTGAAGACTCCATTCAGAGATACAAAACTGATTTTCTCCCTTCATTTTATATAGCCTCTACTTTATGCTCGTCTGTGATTACTGCTAAAAGTTGTATATCTTTTCTAAAGGCTTAGAGTAACCTTGAGTCAGGTGTGGTGTGATTTTTTTAAAAACCGTTAAATAACTGGAAATAAGTATGTGGTTTGTCATGGGCAGATGTTAGTTGGCCGTATCTTCAGTTTGATTTCTGTTGCATTTCAAGTTTAAGTAGGTGAGATCACACTGCTGAGATGCTCAGTCCATGCAGAAGCAGAAGTTATATTTCCTCTCTGACTGGAATATAATAATATTCTCCTTGGGGTGATAATTCTGTTTTTAAATTCATACTGTCTATATCAATAAGTACTTTAAAATAAGTATTTATTCTAGCAGTATGCATAAGGGCATGCTGTAGGCTCTCTTCTTACGCAGAGAATAAATTTCTTTCAACTGATGGATGAGCTGGTGACTCAGTTCATTGAAGGTAACTGCATCATAACGTAAAGCCATGAAACGCTACTGTATATGCCTAAACTGCTTAATGCCCAGAACTCCCCATTGTTTGTTTGTTTGTTTAAACAAACACTATCAAAAACATGTAAAAGCATGATGCACAGTACCTATTGGCTTGGTACCTGTACTGTCTGCAGAACATGCAGTAGATTGCTCATGATACTAAATTTTCTAAGCATGATAGTTCATTCAAAAGTCCATGAAACACCACGTTCAAGATCTGGTTGTCTTTAAAACTTTCTGTCTAAACTCTGATCTAGTTTACTTACAGGGCTGTCTCAGTTTCTCTGATCGTGGTGGAGCCTTGTATTTAAAATGGAGACAAAAGGGTACTGAAGAATTTCTCGAGGACCAGGTTCTCGATTGTCAGTATCTAGGTTTTCCATAAAATTTGTTTGCTTTTAGAACTTCTGTACCTGCCATGCAACAACTTGGTTTTGTCAGATGGTCTGATGGTCAAAAAGATGAGACAATGCTAGTTAGCATCCACATAGATAATCAAATCATTTGAAATTTGATGCATCTTTGGTGTGGTTAGTGTCTAAATCCAGGGATTTTTGATTAAGAGGTTTTTGAGATTCTGATTTGTGGCTGTGTTTATCAGGACGAGTACAGATCCTGCCCATATATTTCTTTGTGTACCTGGGGCTGAAAATTGACCTCAGTCATTTGATGTTTATTGCAGTAAGTGAAAGGCTTCCAGCTGCCTGTGGGGAGGACACTAATGTTGAAAATCTTGTTAAAGAAGTGCTGGGGTTGTTTGAGACCAGAGCATTAGCAGGGAGGGAATGTGGAAAAAATGGCTCATGGTGCTGTACTATGTATGGGCAATGAAAGCTTGACCACAGCACATGACAGTCTGGAATAGCTGATTGCTATGCCTGTTTCTCTTTTAACCCTTGAAATGTAGATTGCTAGCTTATACGGTTACAGTAAGATCCATTTTCTGACTGAGGCAGAAGGCAGTTATGAAAGACTGTTATTTTGGGGCACTTTGCCATTTCCGTACTGTTCCTCTATGTAGCATCCAGTCTCAGAGACAGGAAGATTCCAGTCTAGGAATTCCAGTATAGGAAACAACAAAACCGATGTTCACTATGTGCAGAAGAACAACAGCACTCTAGGTGGTCCAGACCTGTGGACCGATGCCATCCATCTGGCTACTGACACTGATATCTAATCTGCCTTGTGTGTTTGGTAATCATAACTAACAGTCCTCGTTAGTAAGCTGTGCTCCGTAGGGAATGTAAATTACCTCGGTAATCTGAGTGTAAACGTCGATGATTAAGTGAATCCTAGAAGAAATGTCACGTAACATGTTGGTATAAATGCAAAATATTACTAAGAAGGTCTAGAACTCGCTATTTAAAACCACCAAATTTAACTTCAGTGTGCATATTTGTAGGTTATCAGAGTTAGACAAGTGCCTATGCTTTGTCTGAGACAAAGATGACTGTATAGGCCTCCTTTGAAGACGTTGATGATGCAGTTTTGACTCCTAGTAAATATTAAATTATTTGTCCTTTGTGTGTATGCACACATTGGTACAGTACTTCCATCATGAACTGAGAAATAGAATATTGCAAGGTAGGGAGTAATCTATTTCCTCACTGGAAGCATAAGTGCCTTACCCTTGCTTAAATGGCATACGTACGGGAAGAGGAGAATATGTAATAACAGTAAATTACAATGAAGTTTTAATTTTATTTCCCATTTTAGAGATCGTACTTGTGATTTGTGTCTTCAGTTTGCAGATAATAGGAAAATTTTCCATTTTCTTTCTGTGCAGAGCACTGTAATGTCAAGTGTTGGGGGGGTTGATTTGGAAATGGAATTTCTCCTTCAGAGTCTGTGACTTTTCCTGTCAAAAACAAGTTAATTTAGTGTATGTAGTTTTCTGTGCATCCAAAACCCAATTCCATTATCAGCTAATTCAGTAATAATATTTGCTAGTAGATAGAATTTTAGGCCTGATTTGGAATTCAGAAAGTGATGGCTTCCTTTTTATCTCTGTAATAATATTTGTTAATGTTCTTCAGGTATAATACCGAGCTAAAACAGTTTGTGCAAAGTTACAGGTGCTTTTTTGTTGTTCCAGGAACTCACAGAGAGCCTTTTGTGCCTTGTTAGGTTGGCTTCCACAGCACTTTTTAAAAGGACCTGACTTTTCCAAGCATGTAGTGTATGTAGGACTTTGTTAAAGGACGTAGCCAGTGCTGATGTGGAATAGCCTGCAGGTCTGAAATAATAAACTGTTATATGGCCTGGTGGCTGAGTTCTAGTCACATGGTAAAAGAGTACAAGATTTTGAAAATATATGGTGGTATTAGGTGGTCTGTATGTTTCTGAATGTGGTGCAGTTAAAAGCTCTAAGAACTTTAAAAACAAATGAAAAGCACTGGCAGTCAAGGAACAGAAGATTTGTTATGAAAAATGTAATTTTTCATAATTCATCGTTTTAGCTGCCTCTTATTTGTTAAAAGCAAATGTAAATTAATTTTGTAAAATGGGAAGATAGCTTTTAGGCATCGTTCATGTTGAATAACTCCGAATTATTTGGGAGTTCTCAACAGTGAATGCATTTGATTGTACAGTTTTAGCAAAAACAACATTCTCTCTCTGCTGTAGACCCCATGAAGCTGACTTGAGGAAGCTCTGTTTGGCTGCTGGGTGGAAAGGGACAGACCTTTTGCACTCAGATTCTGCATTTTGCTGAAACCTGTGATATCTAAAAATTCTGCCCAGACCAAGTCTAGAGCATGTAGCCCACTGAGGGTTGGTGTGTCTGAAAAGCACACTTAATTACTTTAAAAGCACTAGCTGATAAACTTCATAAGCTGTTATAGTGGATTTTAGGGCTTTTTGAAACTCGTTCTAGAAAACTCTCCTGTGACAGAGCTTTTAAAAGAACAAGAAACATGAAACAATCTGATGTGATAGCTGTTGTTCTATATGCCGAGCATTAAGGTCGGTAAGGTGGTTCCCTGTCTAGCTGAGGACTTCGGAAGCGGACTGTTGATCGGGGTGTCAGTACGTGGTGATGTGGTTCGCTGTAGGTGGAACTCACTGGGCACAGTTTTGCTTAGAAGCTAGACTAACACAGAATCAATCCAAAATGGACTGAGTGGTTTGAAAGCTGTCTATGTAGCAAATCTTTCTTATAAAAATACTCCTAATGAAGTTTGCATATGACCCAAATGTCCTGCCATTGTCTTATGAAGAAAAAAGAAAAGGGAGAAAATACAGGTCATTTCTTCAGAGCAATCTGTCTCATGTCTGTTTAGTTGAACCTGTGGTTTTGGTGGAAATCCTCAAAGGTCAGGCACCACATCAGACAAAGCAAGCCAGTAAGAGTGAAGAGAGTATGGCAACCTGATAATTATCAATCTATGAAGTGTCCCCAACCCCTGTGTTCAAACCTCAAAGTTTGAAGCACTCACACCAGCAAAAAGGTTTTTAGTTGTAAAATGTGCTTTGTAATAGGAGACAGTGGTATGATTATGCCTATTGAATGAACACTAAAAATTGATTGTATTTCCAAGTTTCCTAACTTGGAAATATAATGTACCCTTTAAATTACTTAGTGGGACAACTTTCCCAGCATTGCTGTGTATTTTCCGTCAATTGAGATGGTTGTGCTAATTTTTTCTAGTATGTGCATTGTCGTTCAGCTAAAACATATGCACATCATACACAGGACTTCACAGGACTTCAAGCCTGTTACACAAGAACTTAGATTAAATTCTTAAGTTGCTCCTTTCTGTTTTTAATCAGTGCATCTGTGATTAAGGCAGCTGATCCCTGCAGTACAATTACTTTTTTTTTCCCAAAAAAAATTGTTTATCCTTTTCAGTAAATTGATGCCTCTTACCTTGAAGGATAGGAGGTAGAATAATCCCACCTTTGTTTCTTAGTGTGTGCTGTTGGCTTAGCATATACTAGCATTTCTACATGCATCTATGCTTTTATTTAAAGATGATTGTGTTCAGTGTATAAGAGATGTAACACCCGTCCCTGTTAATACCTGATCATCAGAATGGCCTAGAGTATTCTAGAGATACTAGGATACTCTGCAACAAAGTATTAAAAGAAAGAGATAGGCACCTTGACAATTTCGAAAAAGTGTAACACTAAGTCTTATTTTTTTTGTTGTTTTTCAGAAGACATCACTCCATAGAATACTTCAGTTCATTCAGGTGCTCTTTTCCATTATTGTCTTAACACTTATTTTTATTTTTTCATTCTTTGAAGCTTATTCTCAACCAGTGGACAACCATATCACTCCATCTGCCTACTTGGGGCAGTCCCTTCCCCCAGCATCACCGGGCCGTTATTCACCAATTCCCAAGGGAATGCTTGGAGATGATGAGATTACCAGGTAATGATTAACTAAAGCTAGATCAGTTAACCAGGGAAGCTCATGAGATATGTTGATGGGCAAAATACTTTTGAAGGTATTTCAAAAAATAAATGCATATCTTTAGTTTCTAGCATTTGTAAATACTGGTGTAAGGAGCAAATTATATGTATATATAGATATATATTAAAAGATAAACATGGTATCTTGGAATAGTATTAAAATCAGAATGCCCTGCCAAAATGCTTCATAAGTTGACTGAACATTTTAGGATGGTAGTACTAGGAGGCGAGAGATTTATTCTTTTACAGCCAGCAATCTTTTTTTTTCTTTTCTCCATAGACAAGGGTTTGTTAATATGGATTAGTAAATCCAGGATGGCTAGAGAAGTTTTCATCCTTTCCCATTAATAACTATTCCTTCCTTCACTGATTCGGTAGAAGGTTACAGTAGTCTTTTGTTCATCAGCACTGATAAAATGAAGCTCCTCTAATTTTGTTACCTTTCTGTTCTGCAAGTATGGGGATGTTATACTGCATTTCCAGTATGTTGTTGCTGAATTCTGTTTCACACTACCATCTGATACAGATAATTCAACTCAGTTGCTGAAGCAAGGTCTGCCCAGATTGAAACATAAGCTGCATAAGAAGTTGGAGAATTAATTTTAGGTTATTGGAAGGTTGGAGAGCCTCAGATATGTCTTTATAGTTATTTTTAACTTACGGTTAGGTGGGCATCTAAGCCAAAGTAATTCTGTCTTGCTGACAGCATTGCTGATCTTATGCATGTATAGCTTTTTGTTAAAATTACTGTAAAGTGAGGTTTTTATACTTCTTTTGAAATGTGAGGGCTATTCAAAGAAGAAGGCTTTAGGTGTTTTACTTGAAGTTACCTTAGTTTCTTCTGCTCCTTCCATCACTAAAAGTCTTAGACATTTTGAATAATACACCATGTATTTGTTCTCTAACTGCAGCATGTTTAATAATGTGGTATAATGATCCAGAACACCTAGGTGTTATGTCATATATTTGTGATAAATTAGCACTTGGAAAAGATGAATCTAATAGCTGATGGGGGCACTGAAATTTAGGAATTTGATGCTAAATTAATCTAAAAGCTAGTGCAGAAGTGGAGCAATTATAAAGATCAGAATGTATGATCTTTTCGTTTGTTTTGGAAAAATGCAGCATCTTAGTTTATCCTATAAATTAATAATTAATGTCTTCCAATACTTAATGTCCATTAATTGTTCTTTAGTGCTCTCTAGTGATTTTTTAAATGCAGTGCACAGTTGCTCTGTTTTATTATTAGAAGTTTTCTGTTTCTGAAATCATCTGTGCTTTTCTCCTATTAAGTAAAATAGCAGATTTTTGGAGGGAGGGTTTCTGCACTAGAACTTGACTGGCCATATCTAATGAATCCGTCCTTTTAACTTGATCAACATTTCTTCTTTTGGTTCCTCATCTGAACCAGGAAGCCAGGAATGGAACAGCTTGGTTTGCATTTAACTTTCTAAGTTGCAGTTGCTGCAAATAAATTACAAATGTATTTAAGAATGACATAAATTCAGATTTTTTTTGGAAAGAGTTTGTGTATAATTCTTGAACTTGCCTTTGCTATGTTTATTGCTTGACCAACTAGAGTGATATCAGAGCAGCAAGGACGTATTTTTCATTATTAGCATTTCCATTTGAATTTGTTCTTTAAGTTTCAGAGACGGAAAATACTATTTTGTTATTTCTTATTACCATTAGATGGAATAAGTCTGTCAGCTATATTGAGGTTCTTGAATAATATGGAAAGTCTTAAATACATGTAGTGCTGAACAGGCTTGTAGCATAATAGGAATTTGGAGTACATACTAATGGCAAGTTCAGTTAACCTAACAAGAGGGAGAGTTTTTTGTTGCATCTACAAGCAAAATTTAAAATATGGGAATATTAGAAGCTATTTGAAAATCTAAGCATTTTGGGGAAGAACACTGTAACCTTAAAAGTGTAATTCTTGATATCTGAATTTTCAATACATCTTACAGAAGACTTAGCTTTTTTAATTGTTTGTTTTACTTTTATTCATGACTTTTAACCAAGATTTGACATTCCTTTCTTTCATTCAGGGAGCCTAGAAAGGTCATCCTGCATCGAGGATCAACGGGTCTTGGTTTCAACATTGTTGGGGGAGAAGATGGAGAAGGAATCTTCATCTCTTTCATCCTTGCAGGAGGGCCAGCAGACCTGAGTGGAGAGCTTAGGAAAGGCGATCGTATCATATCTGTAGGAATCACTGCTTCTTTTTTTTTGTTGCTGTTGCTTAAATTAGTTTCCCTTCTTTTGATACTAATGACAGATAATATGATTTAAATGCAAAGAATATCATTAGGTAACTGAACTAAATTTGAGACAATGGAACAATTGCCAATATGTTTCCCAAGTATCTTTGAGGATTTTAGTCTGCCTCAGTTTCTCATCTGATGAAAATGATACCTTCCTGTCCTGGAGAGATTTTTTTTTTCACAGTGAAAAATTGTAAGACATTGTTATCTTAGTTTGATAGCTGAGGTTTATGTGTCTAAATGGAAATAATGTAGGCATCAGAAATAAGCCTTCTAATGAGATGGGCATGCTTGGCAGCAGTGTCTGAAAATTGGTGCTTCACTTCCTGGATTAACTGCTAAACATCCTGTTAGTCTTACATAGACCCATCTCGCAGTTGTCTAAGGGCTTTTTCTATATTAGTACTGAAGATTGTGTGTTTCTTCTTGAAATGACTTAAGTTACGAACAACATTTTCGTAGGACTATTACATTGTGATTTGGTAGCTATTTAAGAAGAAAAAATGTCTCTGACATTAATACTACTACTAATAAAGCACATCTTTATTTTAGTTTGTAACAACAGTGAAAAATGCTGTTGGAGACATTTCTTCTTCACACATTTCTTTTCTGACACTATTTTTATAACTGCAGTATTGAAAACAACTAGACTATTTCACGGAGGGTTAGGTCAATCACTAAATGTTAAACACAGTGGTCTGTAGGCACGCTTTGGCTAACAAGGTCCCTCAAGTCCTCTTGTAGAAAGGTGAGGTAAACCACCACAGAAAGCAGCATTTAATGCATATCCTTAATAAGAAAGAAAAATGTCTTAATCAAGAGAATTAACCTAGGGAATATGAATTCATGAAGTGCTATACTGTAATTATTTAAGTATTTCTTAGTAGATGGGTATTTGTGACAGAGGTTTCATTGTCTTTGGTTTTCAGTAAAGACAGGTAATCCTTGTTTGTATTAACTAGCTCATAGTGTTGGAAATGGGGAAATCTCACAAGGCATGGAAACTAATTTGTATCCAGTTAATTTTCATTAGTCTATATTCTGTAATGATAATGATAAACACAAAAAAATTATTTTGATGAAGAGGATTTTTTGTATTATTTGTAGGTAAATGGAGTAGACTTGAAGGCAGCAACCCATGAACAAGCAGCAGCAGCCTTGAAGAATGCAGGCCAAGCAGTAACTATTGTAGCTCAGTACCGTCCAGAAGGTAAGACAGTTGCCATACACGTTCAAGTTTCATTTCTGTAATTTAAAACTCAGATAATTTAAAGTGTCTTTCCATCCCATCCATGCCTAACGCCCTGCTTTAAGCCTAAAAGAAACAAATAATGTAATAGATGTTGACACATACCTGTTAGCATAATTGCAAGCAGCCACAGTGGAATATGTGCAAGTGTTGGTACCACAGCTTGGTATGTTACTTGTTCAGGTTATGTTCAGAATTTTAATTTCTCAACAACTGTTAGTTCTGTCAGAACATGAAGGTTAAGCTAATAAATCCAGAACTTAATAGAAATACCATGTTATTGCTTATATTTCATTACTGTCTAGTTCCTTCTCTGTATTGATTAGGATTACCTGAAGAACTCAGGTTTTCATTCCTCCGTTTCATACTATGCTGGTATTTCTATTTATCCAGCAGTTTCTTCTGATCTGGATTAGACTGCAGTGAATGGTTAATAACCATCCTTGTGGGTTCTTCAGAAATCAAGTAATATCACCTCATCCTAATGCACATATTTGTCCTCTTGTATTTCTGTAGCAAGCTTCGAATGTCTTTGCCTATTTGAGACTTTAAAAATTCAGTAGTCTAAAATGTTATGCATACCTTGAGTCTGTGACATTGTATATTATTGTTATGTGTATAAAAAGATTTTCTTGCTGTCTCATTGTGAACTATGATGATCAACAACTTTCTACAATTTTACTAATTTGGATAACGTCCCACTAAATCTTGTTTACAGTGACTTTGTCTGCTTAAACCTTTTCCTTAACAGTCCTGGCAAGGGGTAAGTGTAAGTGTTTATCAGGGCTGGACGTTAAGCAGGACTGCTGCCTTCATCAGAAGTTGTTAGGTAGCTGATTGCAGCATACTTCTCTTCATTTTTTTCTCTTCTTCCACATGTTTGTCATATCCGGTCCTCACTGAGTCTTTGAAGTGTTAGTTTTCACATCTCCCTCACCACCGCCTGCATCAACATCATATCATATCTCAGCCAACCCAGGAACTCTCAGTAATGAGGCCAACTGCTTTGTTTGTGTCTGCTTCATGGTCAAATACCTGCAGCCAGCCCATATGGTCAATGCCTGTATTGTCTTGCGAGGATGTGCATCCTGTTCACGTATTGAACCTGTAGATTGTTCTGTTCCAGGATTGATCAGCATTTGTTCTAGAATATTTGCTTAGGCTTTGTGTCATAATCGTCAAATATTTCTGTTGATATGCATTTGGCCTATCCTTTATTATTTTTTCAGTGTTCTCACAGGTGAGTGAAATTGTTACCCTTTCTTGGTCCAAACATAAGAGTCCCTCACCTTTGTAAAAAATAAAGCTTGTGCTTTTTATTTGCCTGTGGGTCATCCTTTTGAGCATCTGGCCACTTTTTTTGTACAAAGAGTGTGTTTTTGGCCACTGTTTCTTCTGCCAGAAAGATATTTTGAGATGTGGTTCCTAGTAGCAGAACAAATTTTTCTCTTGTAGAACATATCCCAAGAGACAAGCACTTTTTCTTTCTTGCCAAAAAAGGTATCCAGACTTCATTTAAAAGAAGCAGTTTTACAGTTCTTTTTTTCTGGTACTCATGCTTATATAACCAAGGGATCCTTTCATACTCTGGAAGTTGGAACTCTTTCCCAAAAAAGAAATAAGTATTTTGGATGCATCTTGTTCTTTCTGCATTGGAAAAAAAAAAAAAAAAAAAAAAAAAAAAAAACAGCTTTCTTCATTACTGCTTGTCCAAGGAGATAACTCATTTTCTTGAAACATGTTTTGAGGTGCTTGACTGATGGAATTTTGAGTCATTGCACAGAGGTTTGCCTAAAGCAACATACGCTTGCCTTTCTTAGAAATTTCTCAACTGTCACTTGCAGGCTTCAAACCTAGAGCTGTACTTACTTCTTCACGATTAGTGCAGATCAACTGCATGCAGTGTTGTTGTGAATGCTTCAGTGAGTGTGGAGTTCTGAGAATTATAGGGCCCATTTGAGAGGGTGGATGTGGGAGAAGTTTCTTGGAGCATCTTAGGTTATAGTCAGACATCTGACATTCAGAGAAAGTTTTTTTTTTTTTTTTTTTTTTTAATTGTTTGGTTCACATGCCTGTCTTTATCTCTGAAATAGTACTTTAAGTTTACATTTGGAGTGAAGATGATGGAAGCCTATTAGGTTTTACCTTACCCTTTTGAAGTACACCACAAAAGAAAAGTGTATCTTGGAGACTGTGGTTCCTTGTAGTTTGGAAGCAAACTGAATTGACATACGGCCAACCTACCTCACAGAACTCTAGCTACTAATATCTGACTTTGGCATCTCTGCCTTTTTCTTACTTGTTGAAAGAGGTTGAATGAAACTCCAGCTGTCTGCTTCTTTCAGGTCTGGTGTAGGAAGTAATTTGAATCAGATACTCACTGTTAATAGCTTAGGGATTGGAGAAGAGAGTATTTCCTTAAAGGTTTATATTGATTTATTACCATAGGAAAGCAGTCTGGTTCAGATTTGACTTTCCAAGTAGAGAATATAATCCTGGCCATACTCTGTATTTGATAAAAATGCCTAAGTTTTCTGAGAATCTTCAGATTTCCTAAATTATAGTACTAATAGTCTCCTTTTCCCCTCACTTGATTCAGTTGAGTTGGAAAATGATGTTTGTATAGCTCCAATTTTTGATTATGTCATTCAAGAAAAGGTTAAAAAGCATTAATTTGAACAGTTCATAACATTATTGTTCTTCATTCATTTCTCAAATGTCGTCATAAAATGAAGCACATCAGCTATAACTGCTTGCATTGCATGTGTGTGTTATTTATATTTGGTTGCAGCAGGAGTTCAGTAAAAGATGCTGACAGCTAGGGCAGATCAAGGAGATTCTAGACATCCATCAGTGCTCATTAAAACTGGATAAATATATTCAGTATGATAGGAGCATTTGGAAGACACTTAGGACCAGCTCACTTCATTCCCTGTAACTGTATGTGACAGTTTGTATGTTCACAGATGTGGTGGGAAATGTTAATTCATGTTGTAACATCCTGCAACTTTAGCTCTATCAGAAATGCCCCTCTTGTTTTTCTGCTGTGGTTTCTTGGGGGAGGGGGGGATAACAACAACAACAAAAAAAACACAAACCTTTGCAAGCAGTTCTTCCATAAAAAAGCCTGAGTAGCCTGTTTTTAATAAATAAATGACTAAACCCTCACCATTGAAAGAGCTGAATTATCCATAGCCCAGTCTCTCCAAATCCAGTTAGACAACAGTTTAGCAAATGCTGGTTACTGGACTTGGGGTAGGAGAACATGGCTGTGAGTTCCACTGGAAGTGAACCTGTAGCAGTTTCAAAGAATGTGACATTGCTCCAGTACACAAAAGCTTTTTGATGAGCCCTTCTCATTTGTAGAGGTTTCTGAGCCATTACATTTTCCTGTTGTCCCCTGGCTCTGCAGAGACCTCAGTGCCACAATACATTCTCCCTTTTTCTGTAGCTTCTTTGCATTCTCCACAGAGGTAGGATGGCAAGTAAAAAGTGCTCTAAGCCATTCAGATTTATGTGTATCGCTTATGTGTGCCAATTCAGAGATGGTCACTATTACGATCATGCTACATAGCAGTGATAAAAGAACATGCATCTGAGTGCTTGAATGGAATGTAGTGAGGAGAAGAGCAGCAAGGGGGGAGTATAGGACTGTCCAGAGATACACGGCCTTTGGAGGGCTCTGTTTTTCCTCTTTGTCCCATTTCATGTGGACACCTCCTCTTCTGTTGTTACGTCCAATCCAGTTATAAGGTCATCTGAAACACTTGTTTGTTTTGAGGATAACATAATAATACAGGGTTACCTCAAAATTCAGAATTTCTGGAAGGTTAGATTTTCTGAAAATGTATAAGACACCAGTTGCTAATAAACACATCTTCCTTGAATTTTATTTAAGGAAATTTAAGAGATTCTTTGTGGACCATTGCAAAATGTATTTAAGATTCATTATTTGGATCCAAGCTCTTGATACCTTGTTAGCCATTTTTAAGGTGGATTTTCATGTATTGTTTGTTTTGAAAGAATGTATACATCTACTAAAAATAAGAATAAACTATGAAAACTTAGTGGTTTTTTATTCTCTTGTGTCTGTAAAGCAAATGAGTCAAAAGAAAATTCTTCGGAGCTTACCTTTCAATGCCCAGTATTGAGCCAATTTTTCTGTTTGTGACACTTCATCTATGTACTGTTTTCTAGTGGCATTTAAAATAGAATAATGAATTTCTGGGAAAAGGTAGCACTTTTGTGTAAGCTAAGAATTTTCCTAAACATTTGTCTTGAAATACAAGTATTGTATTTGCAAAAGTCCACCTGACAGTGGAGTAATACAAATTGTTGTAACCAAAGATGTTTCATCATGTCTCAATTTCACAAACTGAAAAATATATTTTAAAATAATAACAAAAAAACATAATATTTTACCCTGTTTTGGGGTATGTGATCTCTAGTCATCCAGTCCTTTTCTTTCCATTTGTTTTGTATACGGCTTTACTGATTTGAGTAATCCAGATGAGTCAATTAAAGTACCTTTAAAATCTGTCGCATTAAGATTAGAAGGAGGTTTCTGCTATAAATAGTCCTGATAGGTAACACTGTAAAGAGGCTTACTTACGTTTTAATCCTTTAAAACTTCACTTCTGCTCTTTAATACAGTAAATAAAATTGTTAGTCTTTCTTAAGGAACAGTTCATCCTTCTACAAGTTGTAAATGTGTGTTAAACCTTCAACCTTTTTGGTAAATTCACTTAAGCAGTGGCAGTGACATTCCAAATTGTGCAGCTTCTGTGGAAAGAGTTCTTTAAAAAGATGCATTGGTATTTAGTTGTCTGTTTTGAAATTCTGTGGCCTAGACTTTCATTAATGAGGTTCAAGCTCCTCAAGCCTCAGACTGTATGAAAGCTACCAACAGCACTTGAAATGCAGTGTGGTCTCTCTTGTTTCAAGTTAATATAAAAAGACTAGCATTGCTGCATAATATCATCTCTCCCAAAATGATTTATGATGTTTTAATGTCTGTGTATTTTAATATGCAACTTCTTCACAAATATTTTTGAGTAGTTGAAGTAAACAGGTATACTCCATAGTGTCTTTTACTAATTGTCATTCTTACTGCAGTCTGTAACAAGAACAGATAGGCAAAACATGAATAGTGTCTATGAATTTATTGAATACCAGTGTAGATAATCAAGAGATGATGATAGTTCATTACTAGAGCTCAAAAATATAACTTCACTCCACTGTGCCAGTCGTGCCTCAAAAACTTAGAACTGCAAACAAACAGAAGGTCAGTACAAGGTCAGTGTGGTGGCTGTCCTAACTTACTGTCAGGCTCCATTTCTCAGTGTGTTGGCAGGCAGTGATAAAGGAAAATTATGAGTATTCTGAGAGTGCAGAGGAAAAAAAAAATACAAAATTCTCAGCAGATTCCTGCCTTGACAGATCTGATGGGGCCCACTAAAGGAGGGCTTTCCACAGACAGATGGTAAGCGAAATGCAAGGGGCATACTTTTTTTAATTAAAGTGAACTTTTTCAGCTCTTAATGGGTTCAGTATATGTTGGAATCTATACTTCTCAGTGCTGTGCTACCATCTGTTCCCTCTACACACATCCATGCTTTCAAGAATTGCTTTTCCTTCTGTACTATTTATGGAGTCTTCCATCCCCTGTAGTAGTCTGTTCTTTTATTCCTCTTTGCTAGAATGTGTGTTGCAGACCAAATGAATTGTCCCTGTAGCCTCTTGGCCACCACCACCACCACCCTTTTCCCCCGCCTGTATAGATATTCACCATGTATCTGTTTATCCCTGTCGTCTTGTTGCTCACCAGATGGGCTGTCCAGGAGAGTTAGAGTGCTCAGACCCTTTCTCTGAAGTTTTGATTTTTTTAAAGTAAATGTTGATGTTGAAAATGTTGCAGTTTTCTAGGCAAAATATCTTTGGGGGCTGGAGACCAGAGGAATCTTCCAGGATTTCCTAATCTTGAGGGCAAGATATCACTCTTCTTACCTTGTTCTCATAAGCCCTACATATTTGTGCTTGGTTAGTAAGAGACACAAGTGCTGAGTTAAGATGATCCCTTTGGTTTCATCCAGTAATTTTACTTGTATGTTTTTTAGCTAAGGAGTTTCTTAATAAATCATCTGTGTCTGGTATACGCATTATATGAAGTCTTTCATTAGTGTAAATGTGGTATTACTTCTCTGCAATTGGTTTGCATATTTTTTGTTTAATAAATAGTAATGTATTATTTCAGGGATTGATGAACCCCCCCCCCAAAAAACAAAACAAAACAAAACAAAAAAAACAGGTGTTTTTTTCTGGTCCTTTAGTAATGAAACAAAATTATGTTTTGTACATATCACAGTTGATGCACGCACATCTCACATACAAATTCCAGTATGTGGAATACCAGCTGTTGGTTATTGATAGATTCCCCTCTTGCAGAGCATGAAGGACAGAGCAACTGGGGCCAGTCTTCTGACTGCTGTCCTGGGATTACTTTTCTGTGGAGACGGCATCAGTTACCCTCTCTTTCCTAAGAGATCAAAGGTGCTAAAGACAGTTGATATCCAACTCTTCCAATCATGGAGTTAGAGACATAACCTCTCCTGGACAGATTAGCAGACCTCACACTTTGCTTTATCATACCCAGGTTGAACAAAGCCTGGACAATGTTACCCAGTTCTCAACAGGGTACAGATCTTTTTGGTACCAAGCTGATACTGTTTTACTGTGGCTATCAGCCATTTTGCTGTTGTCTTATTTTCTGTCACTGGCATTACTTTCAGTATCACTGTATTTAATATCAAACTTCCCAGGAGTTTAAAGAACAGAATCCTGTCTACTTTTCAGTTCCAAGCTCAAAGATTTTATATGAAGTATTTTATCCTGTTTCCCCCGAAGCCTTCTGTAAGACGAATACAAATTTTTAGCTTGCCCTATGTCAGAAGAACACAACAGATGCCATCTGCACAGTGTTTAAGTTTTTCCGAAATATGCAACACAGACCCTTCTCAGTCCCAGCCCTTTTTTTTCTTTTTATTTTTTTCCTTTTTAGCTTTATTGGTATAGCCAGAGCCTCTCTGTAGAAATTGTTCTCCTCCTTAGTCCTACAGATGTCCCTGTCACGTATTCAGCACTTATTTCCCAGCAGTTTTGATGAGTAAGGTTAGATTATTCTAGAAAACTGCAAGTGCAGCAACCTGCAGATAATACATAAGATAAAGCAGAATTAAGCAATAGTAGAGAATAGCCTCCCTTTCTAACTGTCTTGCATATGTTATATGGGTGGAGACTTTTTTCAGCAGTTGAAAGGTGACAATTTAAAAGAAATTTGTATTTTCCAGTAGATATTGCAAGTAACTGCAGGTATTTTCAGTACTGAACAGGCTGCAGCACAAGACGATGCTTGGATTATCTATTATTTCCATGCTTACTTTGCTTTCATGAAGGGTAGAAAAAAATATAATCTCACATGTTAGAAATACCTGCTATACCCTTCTTTTAGTGTGTTGGAAGTTTAGAGATTTAATCTTTCATGAAGAACCAGGTGTAAAAGACTCAAAAGATCACAAGTGTGATGTGTTTATTTATTTATTTATTTATTTTTAAAACAATTGCAAATTTAGTTGCATGCACTTGATAGAGCTTCCTTGGTGGCCAGCCTGGGACTGAAATGAATTTTTGCAGGAGCCAAAGAACCTTTCTAGAGCATCTGCCTTTGGTCCCAGGTTCAAGACACACCCTTCTGACAGTGACTACTTTATCAGACAGAACTGTATACATTTAAAACAAGCATCTCTACAGACACAGAAGTATCTGTATTGCCCTTAGAGAGGACGGGGGAAGAGGGATGGATGTTGTCAGTTGTTAGCGGTGTCACTTACTACACAGTGGAACACATTCAGAGCTGCAGTGATATGTGCTGCTTAAGAGCCTTTATAGAATTAGTATGGTTTTCCTAATGGGAATCTGGAAAAACCAGAAGGAAAATGCAGTGCCATGGCCAGCATCAGAGGAACAAAAGTCCCTGCAGTGAATTAAATTCTGCTCTGCTGAGTACCAGAGTAAAGCGCAAACCATCTGGCTAGCTGCACTCTCCAAAATGAGCTCCGTGATAGTCCCATGGATTATGTATTCTTTTGTGATCAGCAAGAACAACAAAGTTAATAAAAGGACAAGTGCAGAAACGTGCGTAGGTGAACATGCGAGGAATTGAGGAGAATATCTGCTGCAGAGTGATTTTTTTTTTCTATGATGCCAGCTGTCCTAGGAGTATGGAGTTAACCCTAAGTATGGTCTGCCCTATTAGTTTATCTGGTGTTTTACCTGGAGCAACTAAATATTTGGAGGGTAAGCTATGTTTTAGTCAATAAATAGCAGTGTGTTTAAAAGGTTATATTTCCTTTGTGATGCAGTGGTTTGAATTAATTTTCCATGAATTGACAGGTTAAAAACAACAACAATGAAAAATCTATTCACAGTGTACTTAAGTGATTCTTTAGGATGTCAGAAAATCTTACCTAGGCAACATTCAGTCATTCAGTCTCATAAGGACGAGCACCATATTCTCCCTTTTCTTGTTAGTTGGCTTTGTGGCTGTTCTGAAATGTTCCATCTTGTGTGGGGAGAGAGACTAAAGAAAAGAAGGAAATGATTCTTTTTTTTTTTTTTTTTTTTTGTTCGCCCTCCCCTATCTTCAATGTCTCGAGTTGTGTGAAAAAAAAATTGGCTTGTCTCGGTTTTGTTCCTACGTGAACAAATGTGTGAATTTTGGTATCTGTCTCCTGATAAGCAAAGAGCTCGCTCCCTAGCTGTTCCTGTAAAAGGCGTCTGTTCCCATTGAAGTCAGTTACACAATTTTCAGCTGTGAAAGGGAGACAGCACCTGTTAAACAGGAGTTTAATATGAACCCGTACATTCATATAAATGAACTGAAGATATGTGGCTACTGTCTGAAATCTTATTTAGATTATTCCTCACAAAAAGAGACTGTCTAGGTTTTACAGTCTAAATAGATAAGGCCAGAAGCAGTGAGGCAGGGGAAGGCACAGAAAAACAAGGTGCCTTACCCACGGCCATGCGGTGCAGCACTGGCACAGCAGGAGTTGGCCATTCTCTCTGTGTCTGCATCCTTCCCCTGAGGGATGTTGCTTTCTAAAAATTGTCGTTTTGTCACATTCCTCTTGGGTAGCCATTCAGTCATCTTGAATTCTTTTGCAATTAATAATAACAACAGTAGGGTGGAAATCATGTTTTTGTTTCTTGTCACGCAACGTCTTTAGTTCAGTAAGGGAGTTAGGGCTGGTAAATTATTTGATCTGGACTTTGTTCATACAAAGGCACTAGATGCTGTTTCAAAAATCAGGACACTATCTTAAAAGCTGCTAGCTTTGGGTTTTAAAGGACAGGAGTCAAGATTATTCAAGTGTCTGTTCTTACTGTCTGTAATCTGCACAGGGCTAATTCTGGTTGCTATTGGTAGAATATCAGTGTTATAGTTACCTGGATGAATGAACTGGTATACCAGAAAACATTTCACAATGTTCTTCTCTAACTTAATATTCTTCTTCTTCTCTTGGTTAATCTGTAAGTCTTGGCGCTCGTTATCTGATGAGTGTGCGGGGAGAAGTCCCTACAGAATGCAAAATGATAAATTGTTCATGGCATTTAACATGACTTAAGTTGAAGGAACTGCAGTTGAGAGATTTCCTCAAGATTTTTTGCATTTTTCGAGCTCTCATTATCAGTCGTGTGTGTCTTGAGTAAATTTGATGCCCCCAGGGAATGAGGGTGCAGCTAGGGAGCAGAGCACAAATGAGGCAGTTCAGCAGCTGCTTGCCGCACACACCCTGGCTCTCCCAGTGTTGACTCGTTGTAATCTTGCATCACGTGGGCTGGCGAAGGTGGTGGCTGTAGCGCGTTTCCTTTAACTAGAAAGGTTTTAGCAGTGGATCTGTTGATCCTGGAGTCCAAACTGTTCAACTGAAGGAAAAACTTGTTTTGAGTTCTTATTTTATACTGACAACACGTAAGTACCTTGCTTCAGGATTGGGTTGTCCTGAAGAAGCTGTTCCTATTTTACTGTCTGCCTTCATAGATAAATCATATGCATTTAGCTTAGTTTTATTAGTGCATAGTGCTACTTAAGAACACAATCCGTTTTTCCAGGATTAACATTGTACATAATTATATAGAGGGACTTTGAGTGTCTTAATGCTGTTTATAAGTGGATCGAGATTCATGCCAGAATTCTGGATTTTTTTTTCCTTTCTTGAGCTCCCATGGGAACATTGGCTAATTCAGAAATGCTTTGTGTGTTCCCCACCTTGTAGTGCTAAATTCTGTGTCTAATTTAAGTCCAGTAGTATTAAAGCATCTGTTCAATTCCAGCTTTTCAGACACTTGTAATTCCTACATCTTAGCACTTACGATATATAGTTTTGTTTATAAATATATGCATTTCAGATGTATGTTCTGAAGTTTTATTTTGGTCATTGGGTAAAATTTATATCAGTGTTTTTATTACTACAAAATGATTGTTAGCAGAACTGTTTGTTTTAATTAGGAATGTACTGGTTGCTGTAAACTATATTAAATCTTTAAGTATAATGGATGTTTGCTTCTGTTTATTTGCTTTGTGTCATCATGATTATTTAAAATTTTATTTCATTTGATAAATGTAAACCATTATGTAGCTTTTAATTACAAAACATAGTGCTTAATAAAAACATTGGTTTTTGGTAGTGTTTTCTTGCATTAACAAAGCTGTAACAGATGCTTTCTGAGATTTGAAAATTTATGTAAGTTAGTCCCCAGATTATAGGGGAAATTAATAGCAGTGCTTCCATTTCTTACAGAATACAGCCGTTTTGAAGCTAAAATACATGATTTACGGGAACAGATGATGAACAGTAGCATTAGTTCAGGATCAGGATCATTGCGAACCAGCCAGAAGAGATCCCTATATGTCAGGTAATGATTTTTTTCACCACATTACTGATGTGTTTTTCTGCTTTTCTGTAGACTCAGTATTTATGTATTTTTATACATTAATCTACTTGTTACTGAACTTACCAATTTGATATTTATATGATTGCAATATATTAAAAACAAAGTTTAACTTACTTTAATTAATGTAATGCAACTGAAAAAAAAGTAGTAGTAGTTCTGAGAACTTTGAAGAGTGGTGCTTTTACTTGCTTTTTGTTCTGCCTCTCAGAGATGATGACCAGTCTGTAAATACATGTATTCTTTTAAAGTCTAAGTAACAACTTAATAACTTGTTTAACTCAATTTGAGTTTTTATGACACAGATCTTCATTCTCCCCGTTAAGTTCTTGAGTTTAATTTTAGAGTCTCCCACAACTTAAGCTTTGGCAAGTGGCCATCTTATTTTCTTCAGCTTGCTTCGGTCATATTCTCAGCTTGTATTAGGAAATCAGAATAGCATTCTGTTACAGAATAATTTCCATGGTAAACAAGTGATCACCAAATATACCAAAGTGAATAAATTGAGTAGTCTTCATTAATTTATTCATACAAAGTTAAACATAAAGGTGGCTTAAAGGAAGTGGGAAATATAAAATATAAAAGCATGAAATAATTAAGAAAATAGTTTCACCAGGAAATTGTGGCAAGATGCAGCTCATGTAATGTGCTATCTTACTCCTCTGTCAGTTGCCATGTACTGAGAAGCTGTAATAGTTCAAGTATTGAATGTGGGTAAAAGGATTGCATTAAAAAAATAATTGATTTTTGAGTTCCACGAACTCACTCAGCTCCGAGTTGAGTAAGGACCAGCAGTAGCCTCATGGAAGAGGCTAGTCCGTTTTAGCAGAGCAGGTTAAGACTTCAGTAGTGACAGTGCTAGCTTTAAACTTGATTTAAAATGTTGTAGGACCTCCCTGGCTTACCTGCTAGAATCTCAGGTACTATTGTATTTTCCCATTTAGAAATCAACCTCAAATAGTTCCCATCTCCCAGTTGTGCTTGGTATCTGGTTACAGGGCCACAAAGAGGGAAAAAAAAAAAAGAAAAAAAAGAAAAGAAAAAAAAGAAAAATGAGCTAGATTAAATGCATTTAATCTGACATAGTTCCTTGATCACTGTGCTCTTGTAGAAATAAAGCGTCCTCCCGAAATGGGTGTAGCTTAGGAGAGAGGAGTCTTAGAATCTGTTTTTACTGGTATTGCCATCAAAAGAAATGCTGGTGACAGTTTAGTCTCAACTGTAAGCAGTGAACCACTGCTCCAAACATTACCTCTGGGGATCATTATTATTATTATTATTTTACTGTTCCTCATTTTCTTAAATTTCTGTTCTTTGGCATATAAGACTTCAAATATATATATATAAAATTAAAAGTCACTGTAAATAATGAATGCAACAGGTTGCATTGGGTTTACATGGCAAGAATGGCAAGGGTTTGGTAGCAGGGTGGGCTGCAGGTGGCCTTTCTGAGAAGAGTCTACAGCTGCCCCATGTTAGCAGAGTTGATTTTATTGAAGTCTGGGGGATTTTAATGCAGCAGAAGGGGATTTTTTAAGAATGTTCTTAACATGGTGACTCTTGTTAATCTTACACCAGATTTCTGTAATTTCATCATTATGTTTCCCATGTCCCCATTTTTCTCGCAGATGCACATTCTTGACCTGCTTCTGTGTTTGTGCAGGCCCAGAGTAAGCTGCTTTAAATAGTGATATTAACTTTAACCTATTAAAAAAATGGGGTATTTCACATGATTTATCTCCCACTAGTACACTGTACAACCATATAAACCTGCTGGTCTAAGGAAGTATACCTGGTGGGTGGAAGGGTGAGTGGCAGAGCAGCGAGGCTGCTTAGATTTAGAATTTATGTAGTTGTGGAGTTTTGCCTTGAATCTTTTTAGTTTATGAAGTGATTGTGACTGCAGAATATTAATCATGTTTCCCCTTTGGCAAGCTTTGTGTACTGTGCATGTGTTACCAATTGTTTTATTCCTTATTTCTTTCCAAAGTATTAATAAATGGGTAGCTGGTGAGGGAAATAATATGATTAGAAATCAAACTATTCGGAAGACCTACTGAATGAAGTGAGACTAGGAAGGCCAGGCTTGATTTTTTTTTTTTTGTAGTTTGCCTTAAATATTTTTGGGGTCATAATTTAAATCTCCAAGGATAAATGCTTAAATACTAAGGGTAAGTGCTTGATATCAGTTAGCTGTGTCTTATTCCACAGGTAAGTATGCACATGGGCATTATAGTGAGATCTTCATATCCATAAGCACAATATTTATCACTGTAGCCTTCATCATGTAACTAAGCCTTAAACAATCTTAAAACGCTTTTATTTTGCTTGGTTAGCTATAGCCTATAGCTCTAGCTATAGATTCTAAGCCACTTACATTGATATTCACATATTCATCTGGTATTTTAAGCCTCTGACAAGCA
This sequence comes from Oxyura jamaicensis, assembly GCF_011077185.1. NCBI lineage: Eukaryota > Metazoa > Chordata > Aves > Anseriformes > Anatidae > Oxyura > Oxyura jamaicensis. The sequence goes on along the minus strand of NC_048901.1, from coordinate 13,086,009 downwards.
GTTTATGTAATTCTTACTCCCTTGAAGTTATTTGTGAATGGTTGAGGTTGGGCTTTTGACTTTGTCAGCTGCAGAAAATGCAGCCTTCTCCAGACTTGGCAGAAGCCTCGTGGAGACTGGTGATTCCATTTCCAAGAAAGGTTTTTGAAACTCACTAATCATCTTTGTTGTTAAGTTGGAACAAAAATCTGAAATGCAAATATTCCTCATGAAAAGTACTTCTTCACCCACGTCCCACTACAGAGAGTGCTGCTATGGTTTTTGAGATCCATTCTTGTCATCACATCAAAAGATGCCAAAGACTGGTAGGCAACTTGGTTACACATGCAGGATGGGTTCACATCTTTTCTCTCCAGTTTCCAGTGTAATTTTGGACCTCACTGAAATAAGTGTTAAGACTCTGAACATACTGCTAGATACTGCCAGAACGTGTTGGCTATCCCACTTATGCCTTATTATAAGTCACTTTGGTATCATCATTCTGTACTTTTAATTGAAGCAATTCAAAAACAGGTTTACTAACTGAAGCTAAATCTCTGTAATATTAGTTTTTTTTTTGATGTGCCTTTAAAATTCCAGTTATATAACATAAGCTGAATTGAATAGTAAAGCCAACAATAAAATGTTTACAGGCATTCAACCACAATTGTAGAAAACAAATAAAAGAAAATACTCAGAGAATAATGGTCTGTGGTGATATCTCAAAATCATGGTAACAAAGTCGCAAACAAAACGAGATGTGTTCTTGTCCCCTTACAACTGAAACATGATCTCTTTATAAATAGTCTGCCTGTAAACAGCATTTTGGGGGTGTTTTGAAATATTAAGGAAATGACTATTGTGTTTACCTGAAAATACAATTTGAAGCTTAATGGCAGATTTTTCTTAATTGCATGCATCTTAATATATGATAAATAGCAATATAACAAACAGTCCTTGGAGGGCAGTATAAATATAGCAGTTCAGCAGCAACTAACTCCTTAATTTGCACATCTAATTCTTTCTCCCCTGACTAATTACGATGCGCTGATTTAATGTCCTTCTCTGATTGCTGCTTTATATTTCTTTTGATCTTTATTTTAAGAGGGGAAAGATTGTCTCATAATCTTTCTGTTCTTACGTCTGAGCTATACCTATATGCTCTCCTCCTTCATCTGCAAATTCAAAAAGCGCATATGAAAAAGTGAAATTCTTTGATGGCATCAAATTTATTTGATAATATATTGCCAGGGAGTAAACTTTTTCTATACTTGCTGTAATCTTGTGTGGCAAGTATCAGTGTGCAATGTCTGTAGAATGCAGATCTGAACGTGGCATTCACCGCTGTGCATTTTTCTAACCAGCATGATGCAGTATGAATTCAAACAATGGTGCTGATTTCTCTTTGGATTGAAAATGATTGCAACTCCAAGTGGAAGAAACTTCACGGTTTGGAAATCAATAGGAAATATTAATTAGATCCATTGAATAATAAGATTGGTGTTAGTAGCAGGCCTAAAAATTATACTCAACTGCAGGAGAAGCTTAATTAGTCATCTTTATGTTGTTCCGATACTTCAAACATGTAGCTTTAAATAGCTTTCCCAAAAACTCGGAGAAAAAGAGAAGCTCTTTTATAGGATGGCCTTCTTTCCCAAGTGGTAAGATTGAATCATATTTCAGAAAATAGTACAGAGGGATGCTTCTGCTGCCACAGGAATTCCCTGATTGCTTTGTTCAGCAAGAGTACCCTAATATAAGAAATGCTTCCCTAAAACTTGATCAGCAGCCTATCATACTGAAAGCAATGAGCATAGCCAGGTAAAAGACATGATGGAAATTTTGGTGCTATTAGCACAGACATTAAGTTTTTGGCTTTGAAGCATAAGCATTCATAAAACTTGCAACTTGCCTTCAGTTTCTGTAGTTGTCTAACTGAAGGAACCAAGTTACCATTTTAGTGATGTTTTGCTTCCAATTTATATGAGGTGAAATAATAGGGACTTGGTGCTTTCTCTTTAATTTTTTTTTTTTTTAGTACTTGTAACTTAAATTAAATAATAAAAAAAAAAAGTAGAATAAATGTTGTGGGACTGTGTTCAAAGTACTGGTTGATCAGAAATAATGAATTTATTTTAAAATAAATTTCTCTTTGTATTATAACTTCCACTGAACAAATGTATACATGGTATTGTTAATCTACAATCAAAGTCTCCATACAGGGGGTATGACCTTATGTTAAAGGTGAATTGATCTGATGGAGCAAGTTGTCACTGGTTATGAGCAAATACAGTTTAAGCAGAAAGAAATACCCTCAGTGCTTTAAAAAGGCAAAAATCACAAAGCTAAGATGCAGTTGAACAAACTCTTATAATTTACAGGTACTTATGTAGGTAAAAGAATTTCTGAGACATTAAAAATCTAGTACAAAAAAGTACATAAAACTAGTGTTTGGGAAGAAGAAATTAACCTAATTTGTACAAGAGAAAGGGCACCATTTTAAATCACTGCATTAGGATCTATTTGCTCTTTCCTAAGGTTGTGTTGGACTTGGTATGAAGTCTCTAAATTGAGACAGGTATCATTTAGGAAGTGCATCACTGACAAACGTATGAGCTTGCAGATGAAATACTTGAGGACTTTTTTGGCCTGTGTCGTACAGGCACTTCACTTTACATCTGTTCATATGCCTTTTTGAAAAGTAAAATAAGAGTCCTTTATAAGGCATAAGCTTAGGAGTATCTCTCTCATTTCAGTAAGAGGCTCCATTTTCACATTCTCACTAAACCCTTGATTGTGCTGGGAGAAACATACTGGAAGTCTCGTCAGTTTCTCAGGGAACTGATCCAGATTTAAAATGATCCGACAGGGAGAATTAATTTTAACACCTATCTATTCCACAGTATGGTGTACCATGTTCATTTCTAAGCAATTTTGCTTTCATAACCAAGGAAGGGGAAGGAAGCAGTACAAAGCAGCAGTGAATGTGGGTATGGATAGCAGCAGGCTTGGATAAACCACCCTTGCTGGCAAAGAGAGCGTTGATAGAACTGTAGCCTGCAGCTGGTGTTCAGGTAGTGATAGTGCCTGTTGTTTGAAAATCGGCTGACCTTGGCAAAAAGGATTAGATTCCCCTGAAATGGTAGGGAATTTTCCAGAAGAATGCACCTAAATCTTTTTGGTTTGTAGTACTACAGTGGCCAAGTTCTGCTCAGATCATATTTCTAACCTTTTTTCTTGCAAGTCTGTGAGCAGGAAATTGACAGTAACTTTTATTTACTGAAATAGTCCGGATTTGTAAGTTGTAACAAAGTACATGACAGAACTTTCAACAGTGCTCTATTCATCAGTTTCCTTTTTTTCCCTAGGCTGACATGTAACTTGCTCTACGCAAAGTATTTGTTGAATTGCAGGGGGCATTTTCTTGTGGACCCTCTGCAAAGTACTCTGATTTTGCTCTGGACCAAGTTTATTCTCATTCATTAAAACTTACAAATGTGTTTGTGTTTGAATACTGTGCTGACCATTCTCAGGAGAGTTATTCAGTATTCTCCTTTTAAACATCTGTCACAATGATGCAGTCATTTCTGAACACATAGGCAGCTTAATTAAATTTAGTGCTATTCATTTTCCCCTGTTTCTTTCCTGCCTTTTCTATGTTTATTTATTTATTTTTCTTCAATGCAGAGCTCTTTTTGATTATGACAAGACTAAAGATAGTGGCCTTCCAAGTCAAGGGTTGAACTTCAAATTTGGAGATATTCTCCATGTCATTAATGCTTCTGATGATGAATGGTGGCAAGCACGGCAGGTAACTCCAGATGGAGAAAGTGATGAAATTGGAGTTATCCCAAGCAAACGCAGGTATGTCATAATATTGTATTGACTTTTAGATGTCTGCTATTAAATTTTCTAATGAGTGAGCTTAATATTACACTATTTATGTATAAGAAGGTGCAAAGTAAATTTTGTGTAATATGGTGCTGCTAATGGCAACTCTGCAGCTGAGCATTAGACTTAGTTCAGAATTTTCCAGATTGAGAAAAACATTAAAGTTTATCTTCCAAAATACTTCAAAAACTATTTAAAAAATATTTTTTTAAAGTAAAGCATTGGAATTCTTTCTACCCCAAAGCTGGGAAATGGGCAAGTCTTTCGTGGGTGGACAAAGCTGAGACACACTGTTTGGCATTGGCAAATAAGAGATTAGGTGGTCTAAATCTTAGTATCTGCTGTTTGCTCATGGTTGAAGATACTCACTTAGGGATATGCTTTTTCTTTTTACACTTGGATTTACTGAAACTGTTCAATCACCGTATACTCCAATGCCCTCACAGCTCATCAGTTGAGAAATAATGCTCTGCTTTTCCAACACATTCATTTTCCAAACAGGTCATTAGCAACAAAAATCTTTACTACAGAAGGCGCACTACATGTTTACATTGTGAAAAGTACTAATTTGAGATTCTAGGATTTTGCTAATTTAACTGCTTTGTGTCTGCTCTTCTGGTAGAGTTGAGAAAAAAGAACGAGCCCGTTTAAAGACAGTGAAATTCAATTCCAAGACGAGAGGAGATAAAGGGGTGAGTTTATGAAGTGCAAATTACACCTGGTGTTGTGAATGGTAACACTTTCCAGTGGGTTATATATGCAGACTCTGTTTCGATTTTTAGTGGAAAGGTGAAATAATGTCAAATAGAAATAAAATGATTCTGAAAATTAAAGCAAATTTTAATAATAAGCTGTTGCCAAAGCCCTGCAAATTAAAGAATTAGCTTAGAAATACATACTATTCCTAATACTGTAATGTAACAAGAGTTTGTAAATGCTATTCAGTTATTGAATAATGCCATTTAGAACAGCACTGCAAGTGCTACTTTTAAAGCCATTTAGTCCTTTGGTATGGATTGTGCTCTTGGTCTTCTTTTTGGGAAGGAGCTTACTACCAGATTTCAGAAAAATGAAAATGGTTCTTTTGTTATTTTTTTAAATGTGTCTAAAAAAAAAAATTGATGAACAAAGCCTCTGTGATTAAAAAGAGGTTTTCTAATGTGCACAGTTACCCAGGCTGTATAAAGTAAATTCTTTCTTATAACTGTGGATGCACAAGATTTAAAGAATTTTTGCGCAGTTGTATAGGCCACCAGAAACTCTAGTCTTTCCTCATCACTAGCCAGAAACAGTCTCTACCTCACAGTTGTTTTTTCTCACCACTGCTCTCTGTTGCTACAAATACTGATGTGTCAGTGCTGAAAGCATATAAGGTAACCAATGCAGGTGAAAAGTAACACAGTCCAAAAGAAATTGTAGTCAAATCCCTTGCTGCAGTTCATTGCTTAATATGTAAACCTTGCCCCAGTAAGTGTGCTGGGGCAGTGGGAATGACTGCTGAGAAAGCTAGGTAACTGCTTTTGTAGCAATAGGAATGCTTGTAGCCTAAATTATAACAATTTCATCATAGTAAAACAGCCTTGTTTTCTTTGGATTTTAGGTGAGGCTGCGCCCCCCTA